>NC_071286.1:39006664-39090923 GCF_943735745.2 Anopheles bellator
TTTCTGATATCAGACAGTAGTATATTCAAACGCCTGACAAATATATGAAGCGAATATTATTATAGGAATTTATATATAGGAAATAATGGTGACTCTCATGAGCCGAATATATGTGTGTCCGTGAACAAAGATGTGTTCTTCGAAATTTTAAAACAAAAAAGCGAGGAACTTTTCTTTAATCTTAGAGGGACTGGACCGCTTTTATTAAGATCCAAATACATTTTAGAGAAAGTATAGAATGGAATGCAACATTACTTTTACTTGTTGCTCTTATGACTCTCTACAAGTATTACTTTTTCTTCGTATATTGAACATATTTCATTGTACCATTTGCGCAACACATTGGCGAGGACCATAAATAGCATACAAAGAGAAAGTGTTATAGCCAACCGGCTAGAGAACACTCTTGATAATGAAAAAGTGTATAGCAATGCTTTGTTCGGGAGAAATGCCAAACCAGATTGTGGATGTCTGGATCCCCTTGTAGCTCGATGAAATATTGTTTATGAAATTCTCGAAAGCAAATAAATAATGTACCATTTTGTTTTGTTTCACAATGTGTTAGACAGTTTTTAGATTCATATTGAAGCATTAAGTAAATAACTTTTCTTGAATTTGAACTATAAACGGAGTTAACCGGAACTGCGAATTAAATATGGCATATAAAAAATATAAAGGACGAAACAATCTTACTTAAGATTTATAGAATCATGTCAGCCTATGTTTTGTATTTTTACAATAACTGATGTTCCCACGAAAATTCTTACGAAAAAACTTTCCGATTGACCGGACCTGAGCTGAGATATTTTATTTTTCGTTCGGTGTCACTCTAAAGAAACATGCTCAAATACTTTTGAAAGTGCGGTCGAATTTTTTGTATTAAATTGTAATTTGTAATTTAAGTGTTGTAATTCAGCAGATCCATTAAAGATATTTACGAGACTCGAATCATCGCGAACCTTGCATTTTTGAAGAAAATGAAGAATGGCAAGTTGCCGTAATATGAAACAATGTTGATGTCTAGCTTTTTCATGCTAACAAACAAGTTCTGCTTGACATCGGTAGTGAAACCATTTTGAAAAACGTATGGCGTGAAATTAATTTTGTTCCTGTTTGCAAGCTTCTTTGTAGACTAGAGTGTTTTATCTTTAAGTGGACGAAACGGAGCAGGACTATTTTCTTATGGTTCGCTTCGAGTTTTTTCAGATTACTCCGCTGTTTCGCCTAGAGCTTGTCAGCCTCTATGTTTAACATAATGGCGAATATCAAATTAGTGTCATTAAGAATAGAACCTTCCTTCGTTTTTCTCTTCTTTTTAATGCTAAAAGGCTTGATAAATGGTGCTGAGTTTCCCGGTTAAGGCTCCGAGGTGTAGTGTTTCTGAAGCATTCGTGCAGAGCTTCAAAGCGCTAACTAAAAATTACAACAACTTGTTATCCATAAACAGAACAAAATAATTATGATGCCTTACCAGCATTATCTACGAGTACGGCCCCAAGCATAGTTCTACCGTTCAAACATTTTTCATCAAAACCCCGCGCAGACGCTGCAAAAGTTTGATCAAATAAATGAAAGTTTCCATTTGGAAGCTGGGTCTTTTTCTGTGTTGTTGTATCTTCAACTATTTGTCAAAGGTAAAGAAATAAGAGTTCTTCCTCAATCGAGTGTCGTTTGGACCACTTGAATTACTTCTTAAAGAGTGAAAGAAAACCAAACTGAACAAAAGGAAAACAGAAAACAGAAAAAACGCGAGAGATAGAAACAGAGAGAAATAATGGACAGAGAATCGAGAGAGTTAATTATGGGCAGTTTTTTATTGAGTTTTATCTTCAAATAGTCATGCCAAGACCATTTCAAAAAGCTCGATTGCTCATTACGTGAATCTGCGGACTACAGAGTATACTATTAATTTGAAATTGAAATTCCTTGTATTTCAAATTTTTATGAAGACTATATTTTAAGACTTATGTTACACATTTTAATGATGTAGTGACGAAAGCTATGATAGAGGTAAACTAAACTTGATAGACAAATTTCAAAACAAAATTTTTTTCGTAGCTAAATGAAGAGGAACAGAAAAAATCACTATTCTTTGGTTTTGTTTCTCTGGCCAATGAATCCGATCACAAATGAAACTATTGAGCCACCGTTTTCACAGCACTTTTTACAGGTTATTAAAGAAAATGCTTTGTGCCATAGATTTGAATCGTAAAACGATGCCCTCGAGATAAACTTCAGCTTAAACGATATGCGATAGGCAAGAGGCTGCAATGTAAACTTGGAGCCATGAACTTTTGAAGCAGTAAGTTTATTCATTAGTTACTATCGAGACCTTAAGCTACTTTCTTGTCTCATTTTAATAAAACTACGTTTTAAGAAAGAATTAATTTAAGTTAGACAGTTTCATTAGCCTGGTGCCTAATAAACCATATGTTGGTCACATGCTTCGCAAAGCAAATACGACGAACATTATGGATTCCTATCGAACAAGTTCAATTTTGTTTTCGAATTTCTATGGTCTAACCACATGGCAGAAAACATTACTAATTATTTTATCTAATTATTTCCACAATAAAACAAGTAGAGTACAGAAGATGGGAACGATTTAAATTCCAGGAAAACGTTAGAACCATCAAACGTAGAGGAAACCATCAAGAGGGATTTGCTGTAAAAATATTTAATGAAAACTATGGTTCAGCTTGACATTACATATGTTCTGCAAATACACGGAGAAAGTAAGGGAATTCGTTATAGATCCATGAGTATCGTTTCTTCAACAACCATGAGTATCGTTTCTTCAACAACCATGAGTATCGTTTCTTCTTCAAATTAAAGAAAGTTTCTTTATTTCTGTTTTTCACTCATACAATGTAGTTGATATTTGACGTTAAATAGTAAAAAATTGTGAAAAAAACAAATTTTAGAAGAAGTGAATTTTCAATGACCGACAGGTTGGATTAAATTTACTGAATTATTTATATTGCTTTATTTACTGAATGTTTCGAAGCAAACGCCGTATGTAGAGAGGAAATCGTTTGATAAACATTATTTTTCCTTTCAACGAAGACGTTTTTTTTTTGTTATTGCCGGACAAGTTGTGTCACTTTTTGCTATATTTTGTTTTTCTTTTTCCTGATGAACTTTGGTGTCGCAATCGTTTCGTGTCTGTAACAAGCGGTGCCGTTCCATTAGGGCACTGGTGCACCAGGTTCAAACGGTTTTCTCTTGGAGGGGTACTTTTAAGAGTACCAACATTGCAACGGTGACGTGGTATAGCGCACAAAATCCAAACGCGTGGAAATGCTTCTCAGGTTGAGCTGACTAGAAAAAAAACTGATGTTTTTTCCTACCTAAAAGGGTTGGACGAAACATTTCGATGGATCCTAGTTAAACCTTTTCGAGTAGAAAGAATTTTCATAGGGCTGAAATTGTAACACCGACTTCTGGGCAACGGTTATCGTTGCCCACAGTAAAAAGTAGAATTGCTGTTTCATTTACCATTACTTTGTTAATGCTCTAGGGACACCAGGAAATAGTTCTAGGAGCACCTGAGCAGAGAACAAATTGAAGCCGCAAAACGATGTAAAGAAATGTGTCCCTCTTTGTTGGATGGAAGTCGTTGGAACTAATGTTCAACCAAGTGGTTCGTGTGAACACATTTCGTCACCACGAACAGATGTTTCCGGTTTGCGAATGAAAAACTTCAATTCGCTCGGGATGTCAGATAACATTATTTCGATCTTTGTAGGGGAAACTCTACGTTCTGCTCAACTCGTTCAATATGAATCTTTCTGTTTTACTCAAAGTGAAACAAAGCTTAAAGACCTTGAAAGAAGAACACTTTTCTCCATTACAGTTTTTTTTATCAAAGGGTTGTAATAATTACGCAGAAATTGTCTGAAATTTTTTTCTTTCCATGGGGACGATAAAATATGAATTTCAATAGAATAATAAGGTATAGAAGTAACCTCCACAAGTTGTATCCAATTTAAGTTGCATTTCAACCAAATTTACGAATAAAATGTCAGTATACGATATTTAAGTTCTATCCGACGCACTTGCTTTCATAAATTTAATTTACAATAAGTTATCCTACTTTGAATTGAAGATAAAGTAAAAAAACGTGTTCAAGAGAGTTAAAAGCAGGACTGGACAATATAATAAGTTAAATGTTAGACTGATCCCACAGCATTGAGGATAAAAAACATAAATATTATTAAAAACGTTTAAAGGTGATAGCTGATTATGGTTAGTGTTTATTGTTATTCATGATATTAATACAGAAGTGTAAGATCATAGTTGATAATGGAATTAAAACGAGGATTTTGTTTCATATCGTCGTTCGGATCGAAAGTATTTTACCTCCTCCGTTTCTTGTGTTTGTTTAGTTCCACTAGGTGTCTTTAATTGTCCTTATTGAAACAAAATTATTCAAATTCTTTAATTACTTAAGTCACAATTAATTCAACTAGATACACCATTTAAGCAATGTTTAATAGTGTTCTAGCTTATTGCACAATGATTGAAAAAATCCCTGTAAACTTCAAGTCACTATGAAAGAACGGAATAAAGACTATTTTTCCTGGAATTTAGATTAATAAATTAGTGTCAAATCCCATGGAAACACTTTGGGGCGTAGCTGCGCTCATATCGGTAAGCAGAGGAGTAGAGCTGACTACATTTTCCATGCATTTATTTCATCGAGAGTAAAGCTGCAATCTGTGACATGCGAATATTATACGGGATAATCTGTCGTTTGTAGTAGCATCGCAGTAGTTTCAACTGCAGAGCGCTTTACACTGAACTGTGATAAATATAATATTATTAGCAATAAAGCAATCATTTCAGCCAACGTCTAAAGTGAGTTTGCCAAGAGGAAACGAATTTTAAACAAGTTATTTGTATGCTTATATTCTAAGCGCCATATGATAATACATTATATTCTTGCTAAAATAATACATCTTAAATACACTGCCATATCTTCTTCGGAGCTTCTTCAAAATATCAAATAGTTGTAATATGAACAGATAAAAAAAACCGTAAGTGGAGGTAAAAAAACTGATATTTTGCATACAATTTTGTGTTGGAGAAAAACACTGTACTGAGCAACCTTACGAATTTAGACGCGTTTCATAACCTTGTTTATTTTTACTGCAAATGTTGTCACACGAAAAAGCCTCCACAAATAACCATTGTAACAATTTCGAAAAAGCCTGAAGAAGCACACGGTACAGGACGGTCGGGGTTTCACAGAAAAAGGGTGATTGCTAACGTGAACATAAGGGGAAATTGACAATTTCTCCGGAAGCCCCCTAAAGTTTGAGATGGCCACTATATCTGTCGTTGCTCGTAAGTAATGTATATTCGGAGATTTCAAAGGTTCGCAAGCACACACATACTGCTGAATACAATACGTGCGTGAATTTTGGTTGTGTGAGTTTATTTCTCTTAAGACATCTTCCTTCTATTATGCCCCAAATAAAGCTTAATGAAGACAGTACTCCAGATTACAGAAATCAATTTGAACCGTAATTACTCTCTCTCCTTCTCTTGACAAATTTGCCCGTGAGACCCATACAGCCAGTAGCGATTAACGTCAATAACTCCCGCAGGCAGTGTATGGCTAATGGCGGTGAAAGTAATATAATTATGTCACCTGCAATTAGCACGTTGAACCTTGCGCTTACTAATAACTTTTCAACAACTTTTGTTCCGTGCCGTGTGCATTGGGCATTGGTGTGGAAATGCTTGGATTCAGTACTCGAACCCACACATAAAACCTTTCGTTCACACTGCCAGCAAATTCTTGTTGTCTATCGACAGCAAATTCAATGTTGTCTATCGACATCGAATTAGAGCGTAGACTAACACCAAGTCATTGCCAAAGTTTATTCATTGCAGCATAAAGCGAAAGTTGAAATAAGTTTGTCGCTAGAAGTTGGAATAATTAAGTAGCTCGATAAGCAATATTTTATGATAGAGCGTGTATCTACGTATAGAAGTGACAACGATTTGTAGCATAAATTGATCACAAATAAATTCAATATAAGGCCCAAAACAAACAATTTCCATTATTCGTAGACCCGTTAACGAACTCTGGTTAAGTCTTTGGTTCTTACTGAGCTGGACAGTTCTACATACTGTATGTGTACTCTGCGAAATGATTAACAATACTCCTCAAATATTTTACTATTCTTCATTGCAGCTCAGCAGCTCTTCTGTATACAGACTGACCTGATTTTCATCATTGTCGGAAGTATCGTATAAGCCTTAAGGTCTGCTTCCTATACTTCCTGATACTTTACGTTACAATTTATTTGCTGGATTGCGATTTCGTTTCGTAACCCACCATTTTTTTCTCGAAGAATGCTTTTAAAGAAAAATAAGAGCGTAGAAGAAATGGAGAAAACCATGAATAGAACAGATACTGTGAAACTTTTGGGGCCCGTCATCATTTCGTGCGCTGGCCGCAAACGTAAACCAATGCCAACGCAAGCATCTTTATCTTTCCACGTCAACTAGCAAACAGTTTGATGCTCACAGCGAAATTTAAATGATTTCATTTCAAGCGTTTATGGAGGAAGTCATGTTTTTAAAGATATAGTTTGTTGATCTAGTTATCTAGTCCACAGATCATCCGTGTACACCTCATCGATACATTGGTTTCCATGCAAAAGAATACAATCTTCAGACGATTACGCATCAACTCGAGTACAAAAAATGTACCTAATACTTATACGGTTCGAATGGTTGTAATATAACAACAATATAAACAATATTTACTGAGACATATGACACTTTCAACGGTGAAACTAACGAAACTTATTTTTAAAGTCGTATGCACATCGCGAATCAATGCTTTCAGGGCATAGGGATTGGTTTATAAATTAACCCTTCACGCAAGACTTTAGTAACCGCAAACATAATTTAAATTCGTTTATATCTGTATCAGTATTTCACCCACTGAGTGTTTCATTCTTGTCAGCTTCGTTTTCTAGCACAGAAGGATAAATAAGAGCGGAAATTAAAGTGTCCTGCAAGTTTGCTCTACATTGACGTTACGGGTGTACCACATTGGCATGCTGCCATGTGGTGTGACAGTGAAGAATTATGTTTTCTTCTCCAACGCTGCTCCGCGAGACGTGTGGGAGTAGAAGAACCGAAAGCTGTTCATTTCAACTCGCTTGCATATTTCAGTACGAGATTCTGTGTTATCATAATTGCAAGGTCATGTTCGTTATCCAATCCGATTATATGAGGCATCTTCTTAACCAAGAAGGCATGTTTTGATCTGTCGTTTTTGTGTTAACTCTGATAAGTAGCTTGATAATCTGTACTGATTATTTCAAAGTTTAATTGAAACGTTCGATAACTTGAACAAGTGAAGTAAAGTGAACAAGGGTTACGACCTCTAAGTGGAAACTTAAGTAAATGAGCCAACGGTGCTGATGAATGTTGAACGCTCAATCTTAAAGTTTAAACATGTTTTTCCTGGGATAGCTTTCGAAACACGAAGAAAATATTCAAAAACTTGATCTGCGATCCCATCACATGGGATGTTTCTTTTAAATTTATAAATCGATTCGATGATAAAATGATGGTTCTGAAAAGAAAGGTCGTCTAAGGGTGCCTTTCGACGATCTTGCAGCAATTTATTAACTTTCATCTACTTTTTATTGCCCTCATTTAGAAAGCACTAGCGCCAGCCAAATGAACTGAGAAAGAAGATAAATTTACTTTATGTTTTATCGTAAAGCATCCTCCGCGTCTGATGACGGCGCTGGCTTAAGACTACCACGACTACGCTATTTCAGTATCCAAACTTGGTCGATACATCAAATTGTCATTCGACTCGTTTCTATGCCCAGTACTTGAAGCAGAAAACGTTTGTTGCTGAAACCATCGAAGCTATACGCCGGAGAAATACGGTCAAGCCAAACCAGCCTAACCGATATTGTTACTGGCAGCTGGTACTGTTATTTGTATGCTGCATGGTAGTTTACTGAGTGGGAAACTTCAACTAAAACGGTCAAACTTTCGTCATTTGAAGAATGCGGGTGACTACTCCGGTTCAATGCAACCGGTATAAGACACGTTGTTTGTTTCGTCACAGAAAAGCAACATTGGAGATTTATAGGGTCAGCACTATCCGACCTCGATTTTCTTTGCGCTAGCGATCCATCCTTCCCTTACTTTAAATCAGTATTAATACATTTATTTTCAAAAATTTCATGTGGTCGTGGCATACATTAATTCACATGAATGGCTTACTGGGGTGAAGATTTGAATGGATTAGGAGATTACTCTAGGAAAAGTCAAACATATTCTATCGAGAGCTGAGGTTTTCATTCAAACGTCCATAAAGTGGGAGCATTGGAAAGAAAACACATGAATATTGCGCGTGGTCAGGTATTGGTCGTATTGGTATTGGTAAAAAATTATGCGTCGTTGCACGTTTGGATAATTTGGAAGCATAAAATGTGAACTATCGGGCACGGTAGTTTGGTTTTCGAACCATTTAACTTATTATCTGCATGGTAGCGAACGGAGCCGCTTGTAATTCTAGCAGTGTCATTATTATTATTAATTTGAATTCTTTTTCACACACGTGTGAGGCAAAATGCAATAAAAATCTGCCCATCATCTACGGTTTCGCAGTGCTGTCGACGCTTGATTAAATTATTATACTTCGAGCGAGCATTAATTTATTTCGAGCCATAAAATAATGTGAGGTATCAAACGTATGGTTTGAGTTTCCCATTTGCTTCGTCGCTGCCAAAGCATGGAGTTGAAATTCTCACACCACTTTTGGAGACAAAATAATAAAGAATTAGCATTTCAAATTTCATTTGAAGTACAATTTGAGTTCAAATATAAGGTCAAATTGGGCCTTAATCGTCGCTAATCGTCCTTAATCTGTCGCTTCTTGCCATGGTTGTCGTCTCAAATTGTCACGACTAGCGTAGTTTTTCTCTAGAAGAACTTGAAACTTGTCTGCAAGTATAATTGCTACAGCGCATGCTAACACATACTAGGATTTAAACTATTAACCAGCTATCCCACCAATTGCGCCACATCATTTCCAAATAAACAAATGAGCTAGTCATCATCCGGTTTCAGCTGAATAGCATGACACGTTTTCACATGAGCTTGGTTGAAACTGTTTGCTAAACAGGTAAACATTCACCATCCGGTCTCGTTCAAAGCGTTCCGGGAAGCCGACGCTTTGTGACCAAAGTAATTTCCGTTCAAAGCGGTTTCAACGAATAAAATGAAGTTTAGCTACGGCTGATTAAAATATACCTTGTTGAGTTAGCAGTACTGCAGTGTCGTTTCAAGTGAATATGCCATCGTTTTGCTTCCGTCGGGAAAAGATGTTCAAAATGTCACGACGTGCCTTAGGACTTAAAATAGATCGTTCCTAGATTGTTCATCAATATAATAATAATTGAAACATTCTTTCGATATCCGATATGTGATCATTACCTTCATTTAGAAAAGGGGTAAAAAATCAATGCTGTGTCTTCATTTTTTTCATTGTTATTTGTCATACAAATATTTCTTCGCACAATACAATTCTCTTTGATAGCTAGAATGATTGTAAAATCTCAAATAGATCTTAAGCCGTATGCCAAAACAACGTATGCCAAATCACACAAATACCTTCAAGAAATATGAGCAACAGCGTCTTCAACAAGTTATTTTCAAATTCATAGCTGGAAACAATCGAAAAGAGCGGTATTCAATTTCCAGTAAATAGCTTAAATGCTTCTGCCTATGAATCTATTGAACAAGTTGACAGTGCGACACCTGTGACCTGAACGTACGATGGTATTGGCTGCATGGTATTGGTTTTAAATGATTCTGCCATATTAGTATGTTTTTATCAAATAGTATACCATTGATCTATCTGTTGAAAATAGAACTCAAATCTATATCTCCAAGGGAAACATTCGTTATCCGAAATATTTAAAATATTCGAAAGTTAGGGGAATACGCTTGCTTGGTCCACGGTTACGCTTGGTTCATTAGCGTGTTGTTTTGGCCGAAAATGTGTGCACCTCTGAATTTTGCGGCCGTCAGTATTTGGAGTGCTCTGAGCAGCTTATTCCGTTTTACTCCAAAATATGATGCCTATTCTGTATAATGCAATGGATCTTATTTTGCAAATCAAAGACATGTCATAAAGACGTGTTACTAGAGAACCTGTGAAAAGTGAAGTGAAGTGGCACAAAGAAGTCGAACATCGAAAATGCATATCCCACGAAATTTTAATAGTTCTGATGAGTTTTGAACAGACCACTAGCTCTAAAGTCACTTTATACCATCTAAATTGCCTTCGGGTTTTGAATCTATTTGAATGTAAAAATGTTGTAGAAAATGTCCGATCAGGAACTTGTTGCTGAACGAGTTACGCTCGATTTTTAATTGCTTTGCCATTCACAAATTGAACGGCACCCACATCGAATTTAACGATCGTTGAATACTGCTAAAATAGGTTTTTATAAACTGTTTTTTACTTTGAATACGAACGAATTAGTTACATAATACACTTCAAAGGTAACAGAATTTCTTCTAATGAACGGCATAGCTCTTAAACATTTAATATAGCAGATTTCCATATGATGCTACCGCATACCATATTGTCAACACTGCAACGCCACAGCGAATCACTAAACCACAGAAAGAAAAATCTGAGAATCGAAAGCCAAATGTCTGTGCTGAGTTTTTGTGGATGCCTGATTCAATCGCACCAGCTTCATGTCACAAATGCTTTTTGAGAAATGCTTTTCCCAAATCTGGTTCGTTTAGCATATTCCTCCGAAATAAATCACTGTGCACACACCTCTGCAGTGGCCATCGCATTCTATCGGCAGTGTTTTGTTCGCTCTGTTGAACGTTGTTCATTCCAAGTCCGAGACGAAATTTTTCTGACCTTCTCAATATTTTCAACTGTGAGCATAGTGAAGCATCGTGAGCACGAGCTCCGATTGAGAGTGAGTGGCACGCAAATGCTCCGTAAAAAGTGATTTCCTGAAGCGATGTACAAATGCTTTGAGATGGCGTCGGAAGTTTTGCTTAACGTAGTCTTGCAGTGTGTCTGTTCCCTGCTGAACATATCGATGAAACAAGAAAACGATTTTTGAAGCGATTAAATATAGGGAGCTGTCAAGTTGCTAGACCCGTTCAAAATACTCAAGCTGCTTCAGCTATGAACTTATCGACATCGTTTTTACGCCACTCTGTGTTCGTTAGATGTTGAGTTACGGCTGTAATGAATTGTTCCGGCTTTCTGTAGTTGATGTCCCTATCCTTTACGTGAAATAGCTGCTCGAAAATCGTTATAGCAGCGCGAGCAAAAAAAGCATACTAAAGTTATAAACCAAGCAAACTGCATATCCGTTAGGTGAACGTGTAATATTGCCAGCAGGAATAGGCTGTGACGCAGCTGGCACCGTAATTCATAGATAAATAAGGTGCACTGTTTTGTTGAGTACTTATAGAGAACAACATATATTAAAAACAAATCTGAGGCAAAGCAAATGTAAAATATCTTATTTATTCATTTATTCTTATTAGAACGGGAAAAGTCCTATCAAGCACTATCTTAAAGCTTAGCACTTTAGTTGACACAAACATTAGGATTCGAACTGACGTCTTTAGTTTAGAAACTGATTAATCGGTGCTGCGAGGGTGATCTGCAGACGAGACACGTAAAATATCCTGAACCATTTTCTGAAAATCCTCATGAAGGTCTTTGAACTAAGGTTTTTAAGGTTTTCCTGGCATCGAAAGAATGGAAGTTACAAACTCAACCTACGGCACTGCAAGCTAGCCTTACACCACCACCATGAACTTCAACGGAACTGCCAGCGTTTATCTGTGGCGATACTGGGCTTGGCCGTGAGACGCATCAGTCGCCAAGTAATTTAAGCCGTCCGTCAAGTAATTCAAGCCATCTATTTTCGACATTTTTTTCAACATTGGCTTCGTTTCACATTGCCGAAACGAATGAAATTCCTAGGCAAATGGAATAAAGAATCCTCCACTTGAACAATTTTTCCGGAACCTCATTTTGCATTATGGCAGACATGTTGAATCGAGCCCAATATTCAATGGATTTTATCGTATCGTTGTGAATCGATCCAAATCAAAACATGTCTTCAAACAACAATTGAACAATGGTCGAACTTTGCAATCGAACAATAAACAACCTCTTATGTGTCAGGTAACCACAGCTGATTCGCAGCTGTGTCCTCGGCCTCTCTTGTTTTACGGATTTCCTTTTCAATTTATATGCAAATAAAGTGAGTCATACAAAATACAGATTGTTTTGAATGAACATTATTTCAATAATAAACAAATATTTTAGTTGGCTTTATTTTAGCAATATTGTGGCTCGTCCGTAGATCATTCGCCAGTGCTGCACCTATCAATCGGTTTCTGAGCGAAAGGCGTCAGTTCGAACCATGACAGTGCATTAATTTGGGTTTAAAAATTTAAATTGGTGCCTATATTGCTCTGTCTGTTCTTATAATAGCAGTATTACTTATTAATAATATTTCAAATGAATTTAAAGAGAACAAAAAGTTATAAAACAGTGTTATTTAAAACATCATTTGTAAAGTCTTGCAAGCAAACGTTAATGCCTTCTTTTCATACGTTACCTTACAGACGAAATTTATCGGTAGTTTACTCAGGCGACATGTTCTTTCTTTTATCAATATGACTCTAATATCTATTCTTTCATGTCAGAAACAGTCCGCTGTTTCTGTTTAGAAGAATAAACCATTATTACAAAACAAATCTCAAGACTTTGTTCATTATATTTGTTTTCAAACGAAAAACGATTGATTGACATGAAATGAGAAAAAAGATGACCACTGTCAATTAAATTTGAATTAATGCCGGGATTTTAATTTGGACAACCGAAACTTAAACAAAATGGTCACAATCAATTCGTTCAATCTTTTTATAATTAACCCATCATTAGGCTACAACAAAAAAAGAAAATGGTACACATCTTGCTTGTAGATATAATGATCAGTAACTTTTTTGACCTCAAGTAAACAATCGAGCAAAGACCAGTTTTTATGGTATGAGTCATTCCACATTATGCTTTACCACAATCCAGTCAGCCACAATGGATGTAGTT
The DNA here is from genome assembly GCF_943735745.2 of Anopheles bellator. NCBI lineage: Eukaryota > Metazoa > Arthropoda > Insecta > Diptera > Culicidae > Anopheles > Anopheles bellator. Next base: position 39,019,821 of record NC_071286.1, read on the forward strand.
TCTTGAGAAGAATAAAAATCTCTTTGCTTTGTTTATCACCGTACTCCATGCCTGCATCTGTTTCGTTTGCGTATTTTATGGTAATTTCATTCAATATTCTCAGAAAACACAACCAAACACCTGGTGCCTTATGACCCGATCCATCATTGCAAATTTCGTAGAGCGTTTCTCGCTATGCATCCTTATACTGGTGTGCTTGGTGTACAGTCTGTTTCTGCATTAAACTCAAGGTCATGAAAAAACTGAATAGAATGAAAGATGTTGCAATTGTGTCAGTTTACACATTACAATGGAACGAAAATTGGAGCAAAAAATGCAGGATTTCGTCTTGCTTTGTCTTTGATAGTGACTTTTCAGGCTTTTATGACATTTTACGAAAAGCAAAATGGTGTTTGGTGCTCTTCAATTTTTTGCACATTAGACTCCTAAATTCAAGTCCATTTCCAATAACTCCAACATGCGACCAATAATATGAAACGTGCCAATGGTTGCATACTGTAGTGTAATATTTCTATTTTAGTTTCCCTAAAATATCAAACTTTTAAGTTTTTTGTACTATTTTTATCAACTAACCGATAAAATTATAAAGTAGGATAAGAGGAATCAATGATATTGTTTTATATACTATTTTATCAAACGATAACGTGTTCAAGGTGTTTAGTGTAAAAAGAAAAAGAATACATAAAAACTTGCTTGACAACATTTCCATATGCAAAGGCAGAATTTATTAATTCAGTAATCTTCACCATAACGAAAATAACAAATAAAATTCGATAACAACGAACAACTTAATGCACTTAAAATATGAAGTGCAATGAATTTTCAATATGAGTTGTTCCACATTTTACAGAAGCTGTGTTTTATCTGTAGTTACATGAAATTACGGTCAAAACGTCTAATTAATTTTTATTTACAAAACAATTTTATATAGGGTTACCATCAATTTACATATGCGTTACAATTGAAAGCAAATTGCTACCAGATGACAATTTTCCTTGAATCGGGAAAGTCGACAATCATCGAATATTAGAAAAAGTCGTTGGCGGTGGCATGTTTTAATACCAGTCACAGTGAACTAACACTAGGGAAACTATTGGAGACCTCGAGTGAATTCCAATGGCGAGTAGAATGGGGAACACTATATCTTAGCCAACACTGGTTATACCAACTTAGTTTATTGCATAACAATTCGGTGTAATGAATGTTTATTATTATTTCCGAAATTTTGGTTTAGTGGAATTTGCGGTGCCGGCTAGTTGTACTTGTAGTTTCTTATATACTGTTCATTTATTTTTATTTCTGCTACTTATCGGATCACCATGTGAAGGTTTTACCTTAGTTGGCAATGCTTTTTAGTTGTTGGGTACGAAAGGTACGAATCAATTTCGGTTATCGTATTATCGGATTATTTATTTGGTAGGTATAGGGACTACACTTGGTGCGGTCGATCGAGCAATTGATTGTTGATAGATAAGTATAGCGAAGGTATCCTAGAGTGTTCGAAATAAAATCATCGTCACTTTGGTGCGCAGCTTCAAGGACTTCCGGTTTAGTTTCCATCATACAGTGTCGGTTGGGGGTACAACTAAACTCCTACCCAGATCCTTTCGCCTTAGATTGCAGAAACTCATGAATGTACCAACGACGGAAGGAATATTGCTTTCTCTTGGCAATCGTTTGTGACTGAGAAAGCTACTCTTCGATTCCACTGGTTACAAATATTTAACCATATAGCTGAGATACGGCCACGATAAACCGGTAAAAGACTCAGAATTGGGTCCTTTAGGCTATTATGTGCTCTGAGAGCGTATTTAACTCCTTCTTTCGTGCGTCTCAAATGCAGAATACAATATGTTTCTCTTTTCAATTTTGAGCATGCTTACCAACGTATTACATTAAATTATATGTACCATAGGAATGAAATAACGAACACATACATTAAAGAAAAAGGTAGCAGAAATTTTACGGAAACGTCGATCAACTGCTCTTTTAAAAGCAAAAAAAACTCAATACAGCAGATAGCGCATTTTCAAACGGATGTTCAAAAAACTGTTCTGCACTCTTTTATTGAGAAAACGTGAAGCATTTTTTCGAAAACCAGCTAAAAATTGCAGAAATGTTGATATTTCTTTTCAATCTTCAATTCATGTACACACGCACTGTAGACATTTACCATACCAATTCCGTAGAATGTGTCGATACAGGTTGGTTTTATCATGGCGTACGCTGTGCACAGGACCATGTCGGTTATATTGACTGTAAACTTTATTATGCTAATATTTTTCAGAACACCAAAAGCCGATAGAGCCTTGCATGCATAAATTTGATGGTGTAAAATGGGCGACCAGGCGCCTCCATTGAATGGACGACCAGGCGTCTCCATTATTTCCGTACTTTGAAACCCTTTCAGCATTCGTGTAATGCGCGGTTCGATTTAAACACACTTCTGGAAGTAAACAATAGGAAATTGCTGCACTCAATCGTTACAGCATTTTGCAGTCGATTCGTTTTTGTACATCGTTCTGTTTACACTCTTCTTGTGTGCATACGCAGTATAGACGACAGTCAACGCATTTCGCACTGTTACCCCACGATTGAACCGTTGGAGTTGGGGCTCGTTTGTTTGAAAGGTGATTATTTATAGTCCTGGACTTTCCCTTCTGAATCGTCGCTTCCAACTCAGGTGTCTGATAGTTGAGGTAAAGCTGTTAAAGTTCTCCTTCTAAGTAAGCTGCTAAAGTTATAGTGGAAAGAAGAGAAAAATCAATCAATAGAAAAAGAATGCAACGTTTATCAAAGTGGCAATGGCGGTGTTTGGTTGCATAAATTAATCTTATATCACACAAGTTAGTTTGTATTTGGAGTTTGTGAGTGAATAGTCGCCTCGATGGTCACAATATGCCTGGGTCCGGGAGAGTACACCGTTAAAAGGTTGTTGAGGAAGGATGCGGACACTGCCACTCTGACCTTCTTGTCGTATAAAGTTGGACTGCCCGAAACCATGCGCCACAAGGCTCTCCAACCGACCACATGGCCGAGCGGCGTACTGTTCCGGGAGTTCCGTGACTTTCGTCCTAAGGGTGCTCACCCTTCCACTCCACCAACCGAATTTGACGCTCCTTTGCCATACCTTGCTGCCATGACTGCCATGACTCCACCGCTTGCCGTTAACGACTCTCGTACGCTTCTTCAGACGCCACCACCACCTACCACTATAACGTGCGCACCAAGCAGCGTCTCACCGCTGTCGCCGAGACAGCCGAACAAGCGCAAACGGTCCGGGAGACTCAACGATGCCCCTACCGATTAGCAGCAATTGACCATCTACTATCAGAACGTACGAGGACTCAGAACCAAGCTCGACAACCTCCGGCTGGTAATCGCCGATGGCGACTACGATGTATTCGTATTGACTGAAACCTGGTTGGATGACACCGTTCCTACACCGTTATTTTCGTCCGATAAATATATCATTTTTCGTTGTGATCGTAACGCTGACAACAGCATCTTCCGTCGCGGTGGTGGTGTGCTGATCGCCATTGCCAACACCATCGCAGCTCGCGAACTAGACACGAACACACGCTTACTCGAACAACTTTGGCTCCGGGTCAAGGTCGGGACACGCACTCTAATTCTCGGCACAGTATACTTACCTCCGGGGATCAGCACTTCTTCCCCCGTCATTGGGGCACTGAGTGCGACGACGACTGCCTTGCTCGCAAACTCTAAACCTAATGATGGACTGATGCTCATTGGCGATTTTAACCAACCGAATGGCCCTAAAGGTATTGGCTGCCCTGAGTTCATCGATCTGCTACACTTGAACGGCCTCTCGCAAATCAACGGCATTCGCAACTGCAACTGGCGCCTGCTTGATCTTGTTCTGTTTAACAACGCTGCCAACCTCGAACCACAAGTTGTCGAGTCTGTGTTATCCCTACTACCTTGTGACAAGCATCACCCACCGCTGACGATCTCATTAGCATCGACAATTTCGAGATCGACCACCTTGACTTCTCACCCACATGACTTCACACCGAAACTGAACTTTAAGCGTACCGACTTGACGAAACTTCGGTCACTGATTAATGCGTTCTCGTCCAAATTCCTACGCTCGTCCTCCACAAACACGACTGTCGACGACGAAGTAGAATCGGTCACGTCATTTATGCTGGTCGCGCTTCGATCTTGCACCCCCTATGTGCAACCAATCTCTGGCCCCCCTTGGTCCAACCCACAGTTAAGACGCTTGAAAACGCTCAGGAACAAGGCAATTCGCACTTTTGCCAAGCGTAAGGACTCCGCGTCTAGGCTTATCTTGCGCACTATCAGCAGCGACTACGGACGTCTCAACTTCGCATGTCACCGAACATACACAAGGAAAATGCAGTTTAACTTGTATCGTAACCCCAAGCAGTTTTGGAAATTCGTGAATCGCCGTCGTAAATGCTCATCTATACCGTCCACGATTATCTTTAACGGCATCGAGGCGTCGGATCCAACCGAGTCCTGCGAGATTTTTGCGGATCGTTTCTCCAGTACGTTTGCCGAACGAATACATGACCACTCGCTAATTGAACGTGCCTTGATCGACACCACTCCTGACGCCTTCGGGCATATTAACCTTACCGTGGACACCACATCCGTGTTAGCTGCTATCCAACGGTTAAAACCAACACACCAGCCTGGCCCCGATGGGATTCCTGCATCTGCAGTGATAAACTGCGGGGCTGAGCTGGCTCCAATGTTGTCCAAGCTGTTCAACCGCTCGCTGTGCTCAGGTATATTCCCTTCGAAGTGGAAGACATCTTGGATGTTTCCTATCCATAAGAAAGGGGATAAGGCCAACGCCAGCAATTACAGAGGAGTCACATCGCTGTGCATATTTGCCAAACTGTTGGAGTCACTGATATACGACGCTCTCATAACGAGTTCTCTGAACTTCATTACTCCACTTCAGCATGGCTTTGTTCCTAAAAAATCTACAAATACGCTGCTAATGGAATTCACGAGCTTCTGTCTACGGAACATGGACTCTGGAACACAGGTCGACGCCATATACACGGATTTCCAAGCGGCCTTCGATTCGATCTCGCACGACATCCTCCTTGCCAAACTGAACAAGATCGGCTGTCCGGATCGGCTGCTAGCCTGGTTCCGGTCTTATCTCATTGATCGAAAGTATTGTGTCAGAGTCGGCTCTCATCTCTCCCGGGCCTTTACCAGCACATCTGGAGTCCCTCAGGGGAGCAATCTGGGTCCGTTGCTGTTCTTATTCTACATCAACGACGCTGCATCGGTTGTTTTGGACAGTCGTATCCTAATGTATGCCGATGATGCCAGGCTCTTCCGCGCAGTGCGCTCCGTCGATGACTGTCGTTTGCTTCAAGACGATTTTTTGCGCTTTTCCGCGTGGTGTAGCCGCAACGCCCTGACGCTCTGCATACCTAAGTGTCTCGTCGTTACGTTCTCTCGCGCCCGGGATCACTTAAAACATAGTTATGCTGTGGATCAATCCCCTCTAGCCAGAGCCGAACTGGTGCGCGATCTTGGGATTCTCCTCGATGGCCACCTGACGTTCAAGGATCATATCGACCACGTAATAAAAAAGGCCAATCGCTCGCTAGGTGTCTTGATGCGGATGTCCAGGGACTTCGACGACCCTATGTGCTTAAAGGCAGTGTACTGCGCCATCGTTCGGCCCACACTCGAGTTTGGCAGCATCGTGTGGTGCCCCGCGACGGCAAAGGCATCCGACCGTCTAGAGCGAATCCAGCGACGATTCACCCGCTTTGCCATACGAGCGCTACCTTGGGCCGCAAGTGACTCGCTCCCCGACTACAACGCTAGATGTCTGCTTCTGGGGATCGAGCCACTGGTGCACAGGCGGCGCGTGGCCCAGAGCTGCTTTATTGCGGGATTGCTGCTGGCGAAGATCAACGCACCGAGCCTACTCTCGCAACTTCTGGTCACCGTGCCCATAAGGCCCCTTCGATGTTCGCGGTTTCTTGCCGAACGTCGTAGTCGTTCTGCTTACGGCCACAATGAACCGATGTCGAGTGCCATCCGTCACTTTAACTCTGCATTCGAGTTCTTTGACTTCGACATGAGTTTAACTGTGTTTCGCGAGCGTCTTAGTTTTGTTCGTCCTCGTTGACTGTCGTTGACACGTGTAACATGTCGTCCTAGTGTGCTAAATTAATGTGCTCAGTTAGGCTTTACTGCCCGTTGAGCATCAATATATATTAAATAAATAAATAAATAAATAAATATCAAGCCGATAGATAAACTGTACGTAAGAATCGAAATCAATTAACAGATTTATGAAAGTGTATTGAGGTCGTATTACCGAAGAGCGCCTTGCGATCGTTGAATGTTGGGATGTAACAATAAACATTTCAATGGAAACTAATAAGGAAAATTAAAACTTATTATGCTTATGCATTTTAGATTCAGCAAACAATGCTTGTTCCGGAATCAATATGGCTCTGACACTCAGATACTTCACCTTTTGTGTTGATGCTTATCCTCGATTTTTGAAGGATTTCCCCATGCATAATTGCTAATCAATAGTGTTTTGTGAAGTGTTTTTCTTGCATGGAGCTACTTACGTTTGAGTGAGCTCACAGTTCTACAGTCTCAAATAACACATGTATTGCATGTTTATGTCCCGTCCGTAGTGAATACTATGCATAAAAAAGTGATAGAATACTCGACGAACAGGTACAAAATGTGGAAGTTCTTGGTTCTCCTTTCGAAAGAGACCTACCTAGCCAGTTGATTCTCATGATCTTCTTCACGTAATACACACTTGTGAACAAGGTAAAAGTTCTTCGGTAAAAGAACAAACCATGAAAACATGCTGCCTAAACAGTGTTGGAACAAATGAAGCACATCATCCTAACAACTAACTATATTCCCCCGTTTACCGGTTGGCGATGATGTTAGGACCGTCAGGATTGTAATTAATTCACTTGCATATTCAAGCTCAAGAAAATAGCTGCCGTTTTGGTATGATGCTTCAGGGTAGACCCTGTTTAACGTTTTAGTAGGTCAACTTTTATTCTAGTAATTTTGCCACCCATCAATCATCGTGAGATATCTTAATCAGTCACCTTTTGCATACCTTGTTCTAAAGGCCACAAAATGGTATTTCCCAGACATGAAAATTATAAACCAACCAAACTTTAATGAAATGTTACCTTTGTTTGGTATAAGGGGAATTTTTTTGTTTTCCGACTTGTTGTGTTCTACGAAAGCCAGCCTCTTATGTTTTCTTTGAATGTGAGTATCCCTAGATGGTTAAGCATAATTACAACTCTGTCGACAATAGGCGCACATTTGCTTGTTCTGCAGTGACGCTGCAGTACGGCGTAATTATAATAGAGCAGGAAAACCCTGTCGTAATGTGCTTCGTAGTGCAATGCTGTGCTTTAAATAATACTTATGGACCACATTAGTCAGCTAAGGCAGTTAACATAAACAAGGCTAGTTCCAATGTGCAGTAGAAAAAGTAGGAATATTTCATGCGAACTTTATTCATTTTGCTTTTTATTAATTTAATATTATAAATCACTTCAAATATGTAATGTTCGTCATCTTGTAGACCCCAATACTCAAGGGTGCTGAAAGTGAGTGCGGGCGCATATTACAATGACTCTTGTTAGTTGACACTTCAAATCCAAATCCGGCTGATATCGAATCTAACCGATCGTGCCATAAAGTAATGTACCAACTTTATACGTGCTGCGGTTGACAATATATAACAAATCGACTGTCACCATGACATAACCACAACAACCACAAAGGCAACAAAAGCTTCTTTTGCGTCTTTGTTGTTAGTGCGGCAGGGCGTTTGCATTCGTTATATTTTTACATGGCGCTAAGTTTCATGCTTTGTATCGAATAGACAGCATGATGTCTACACAAGCAATATGGATTCATTGAAAACATTTCTTTCCGTTCACTGTTATGTGTAAGAGTAAAATCGAATATTTTCTTGTACAATAGTGTGTAACTATATTATTTGTCAAATTACCATAACTGAATCTAAGGCCATCGCTTCGTTTTTATTTTAATTCGAGTATGTGTATGCGGTTTTTCATCTGATATAATTAAACTGTCTCAAGATTGCGTAAACACATTTTGCCATACAATCCAATCGGTAAATTGACCTAAAATATTACAATATTAAACACAAAAAATTAACAGAGCTGGGCAAAGTTAAAAAAAATTCCGTGACTTATAGAAATATGAAAAATGGAACGTCACTATAATGAGTACTATCAACTGATAGTACTATAGCGAGAAAAAAATGTCATGCAAATTTGTCATTTTTAAGAAATTTAGTGGAATTGATCTACTTTCTGCCCTACCTTATTTAAAACTGATACTTGTTTCATATTTGATACATGACGCATTAGCCATTTATTAAATTAACGTTACCATTACCAACTTTTGATAATAAATTTAATTGCACGAATAATTTATCTTACCGTTTGAATTTAATCAGCTATTTGCAATCATTCGACATTCCAAAGTTCTCCTCTTGTATCCTTTTGCCTTAATGATAACGATAAGATTGAAACGGATGTTTATTACCTCAGTAACTGTTTTACTTTCCATCGCTTTCAATGAAAGTCAAGTTCAGCAGAATGTCAGGTTAGTTAAACATCGTCTGCTCAAAGGATCTATTATAGAATGGTTATTAAGTGCCAACAGTTAGGTATTTATACCATCATAATTCTCGTCAGCAATTGCTGTTCTTCAACACGGTAACAAATCACGGATCGTAAGAATGGGCAAAATTGTTTCTCTTCTAGTAATTCACGAAAGAAAGGATGAAAAAAGTGGAATTTAATTTTAAGTATCTTTTCATCAGCGCACGCTTGCTCTCCAGCTCTAGCTCCCTTTATGACCAGCCTGACTAATTCGTGTTTGGACTACTCGGGGATGGACTACTACCCCTACAGCGACAACTACAACATGTGTTCGTACCGAAACGACGCATCAAACACTTTCGTGCTTCGATAACATGCCTGTGCACATGTGCAGGCTGTATGAAATGCATGCGAAGCATGTTGCATGTATGCAGACTTTGTGCGGTTTGTCTGACATTTTGCACCAAATGTGTACACACAGCACAAAACTTCCTTGATGCTATTGTAAAGCTTCACTCAATGTGTGAGTGTCATTTCATCATCCCGTCATGCTCGCTGTGGTCATACCGTCACGGCCAGTTTTGGTTTCTTAAAACTTAACGGTTACAGGTTCTCCGCAAGATTATTCCGGCGAGGAGTAGTGCGAGCTTTTGAAACCAAATTTTATTCCACCCTTCGGAAGTAATATAGATTAACGTACTAATTGGGAAGTAAAATGGAATCCCATCCCATCGTGCGGGTATTCAAAAGTTTCGCCAAGAAACACCAGAAGACTGATCGGAAAGCGGGAAAATACTTATGAAACAGTTGAATTTACGATTCGCATCGAAACAAAGCCAGTACTTGCGAATAGATCATGTTCCTTACTGTTGGATTACCTGAAGATTTGATGGACACTTGCGAGGAACTTTTTCTCAAATTTGAAAAAAAAAGGTAAATCCGAAAGCATAAGTTGAACAGCAATAAACTAACAACGTTACCTACATTAACAGCAACATGGTTTTGACGAAAACGAAACATTACATGAAGCATCACCAGATTTCCTGAAACGCATTCAACGCAGCTATGGCACGATTACGCCATGCTTTCACCCGACCATGATTTACTGACGTTGGAAACAAAAAGCGAAAATTCATCGAAATAAACAACCGTTGTCGTTGTAACTGGCACAAACGACAAATTCATGATTTTGCCCGGTCTTGGTCGACCTACGGAGTGGTACACAAACGGATTAGTGGTTTGACTGGTTGACAAACGCTTGCTCCATTTCAAAATGTTGCGTGCTCTAATAGGAGCTCGTGCCCGAACGATGGACAGAACATGAGTAATGTGAACGTAGAAACATATGTTATCCTAACAGAAGCTGTCGCTTCGATGTCATAATTTACTTAGGGGCTGTTCAAAATTCAACAGTAACGCAATCTCTTGCCTTCGACCTGAACCGTTTGGTAGCAATCTGTTTTATTGCGAACGATGTTCCAATGCTTACAAGGAACATTTCGTTACCAAATTACACCAGAAATTACCATATTTAATCGCTGTTACGTGTTGGTGGAAAGTCAGAAAGGGAAAATTCGTGAAACTATGAGCATGTTTTCAACCAATTCAATCACCTCGCTTGACATTTGTTAACATATATTTTGATTAAACATAGATCGGTTCTAACGATAATGACTTCGTTAAAAGAGGATCAAATCGATTGTTTCAAATCTCAAATAAATTTTTGTATGTTGTTTATTGATAACAATTGAGAACGTGATTGCTTATGCAATAACTATGACGTGATTACTGTTCAAATCAAATCCAATTTTAATTTCAACTAATATTAAACCACACCACTTAGTTGGATTTTTTATATATGGAACACATACACAAAATATGTTCATTTCAAATTTTTGGTTTTCTAATGTTGCCACTGTTTTGTAATTTGTGAAAGTTACAACTGATTCATGCAATTATAAATTTCCAATACAATTGAGGAAAAAAAAGAATTGAAGATTTTTGAAAAATGTAATCGAATCGATGAAGATATACATTTTCGGTTTAATAAGCTTATGGAAATGAGAAATGTAAATCAAGAAGAAATATCATCACAATTTATGCAACGATTTATATAAGTTCTTGTGCATTAGTGTAGTAATAGATCAACAAAGCGTTGATCAATTGAACGTGCTGAACAGAAACCCAATTAAAAGTTCTACTTTGTGACTGTCATTGATGGTGGTTGTAAGAGTGAAAAGGTCCCACAAAAGAAGTTTTCTCACGCCCTACTAAAGTACTACGAATGGCATGAAGTTTGTAAAAGTTAAATGGGCACTACACCCACGATCACTACAATCTGTAGGGAGTAAGTTACGAAGTTCCAGAATGAGTTCCAGACAATAGTCGTTCCGTATTCCAGGTCAATTGCTAGGCGCTAGTGTGATAGTAATTTCAACAATATAATACAAAACAAAGGCCAAACTAATAAAAGTTTCATTCATCTGATGATCCTGATGGCTTTCCGAATTTTTCGATTGCTGTGGTCGTAAAAAGGTCCAAAGAGCAACCATCAGACCGATTTGTGCGAAGCAAAACTTGTGCAAAAGTGCGTATGAATGATGTATCGCTTCCTTTTGAACATTTTCTACAATTTCAAAGCGTTCTAATGTTTCTTCTTCGACTGATTTACGTCACATCGGATTTTGTCGGACAATTTTTCATCGATCCTGTAAGAGTAGCGTGAAAATGAAAAACTTTGCCCCGAATTCGGCAATAAACCGTTTGCACCACCTCCGGCACAGCATCGCCAACAAAGAACTGTCGTCTATTGAACGATTGCCGTGAGCTACGAACTTTTCTTCGGTGTTCGCGTAGGATGAGGGCTCCACGATCCAGGAATCACTACATTTCAATCCTTTGCTGAGACTGAATTAAACTAAACACCCAAACACGAATGGCCATATGCCTTTTTTCGACAACGGTGAACTGCAGGACGATAATGTGAAATGTGTTAGGGTACTTTGTAGCCACATAAGTCTAACGGACACCGATGTACGTTGGGTGAAAGTTTCTCCTTTCTGTCCCCGGATTCTAGCAAAAGTTTTGGTCGGCAGGTGTTTGCGCATAATAACGCCATGAAAACACCCAAACAAATGGTCGTTCAGGTGGCAGACTGCTAAATCCTGCTGTTTCGAGCTCCGTCTGGCGGCTACAGTTAGTTGGTCTTTTTGTTTAGGTTGCGTTTCTTGGCACCGAGTAGCACATTTGCTTGCAACACACGTCATAATCTTTTCCGTTAACAGCCAAGCGCTTTCTTGTGGGTTCCCAGGATGTTTGTATAGCGTCGTTTGTTTTCTTACGAACTTCAAGAAATGAAATGTAAGAATTTACGGCCAGCTAAACGCACCTACGCATCCTGAAAAAAGGTGTAACTGGAACCTTTTGCAGAATCAGTGAAAACAAATAGCAGAAATGTCACTCTATAAACACTCCATAGCTTTAGATTTAATGTCGTGATACCGCCCAAATTTTTGTCATTCTTAATGTTATTGTTTTGTCTTCAGTCGGTTGTAGCTTGCCGTCTCCATTTAGTTGTATGAATATTTGAAATCAACAGCAAATACTGGGATGTTCAACAAGATATTTAGTAAAATGTCTGATGATGTTGCTACTTTCCTAATTTATTGTTGTAATGTTGGTACATTCTTCATACGAACTTATATGAAGTTTCATTTAAATCTATCAATCCGTTCTTTGTTTACAAGCCATTCAATATCAACTTGTCAAGGTGATTTTTTAAATGAAAAAAAAGAATCATGCAGTGGTTGATTTTTTAAGGAATAACAATAAAAAGATGCTGAATTTGGACGTGGTCATACAAGACTTAAAGAAGGTTCACGTCAATGGTGTCTAAAAATAGTAAAAACACTTGAAATCTTAGGAAAAAGACACGATAACGTGTTGGAAAATCGTCGCCATGTCGTTGACTGAACTATTGGGTTCCCGAAAGCTTTGTGCAGCATGGGTGCTGCATTTTCTATTAACGGGCACATTCGAATGCAACTTTCATGACAACATTTAAAGCATTTTCGAATGGATAAAGTGAATTTTGTGCATCGACCCATAACTATAGACGAAGCTTGAGTCTATCACCGTGATTCTGAGTCAGAAAAAGAGGTTAAAGAGCGGTGCGAACTAAGCTCTTCACCTCCGTAAAGAGTTCGTGTTCAGGAATCGCCCAAAAAGGTGTTAGCATCAGTTAAGCGGATTACTTGCAAGCTGGTAAAACAATAAATTTCAGTTATTGTTGTAATCTTTTAGACCAACTGAATGAGAAAATTCGTGGAAAAAAACCGTTTTACAGAAGAAAACCATCCTCTTTCATCGGCACAAAAACTAGAACATCCTCTGTCACAAGATCATTATTAAAATAGCAAAAATCCATGACTTAATTTTTCACTTCAAGTATGGAATTATTAAATTGGAATATAGTTGGAACAATTGCATTGGTGTTCAGGGAGAATATATTCAATGATAAAGTGTATTATCATTACAATTTACTATCCTAGTGAAACATAAATAGCTAGGCTACGAAGCACCTTCTAAATAAGTCATGATTATTTATGGCCTTGTTATATTTGCCATATGGTACAAGGTTGGTTTTCAACAACGAGGTCTTTTCTACATTCAAAAAAAGTTAAATAATAAGTGATTCATTTCGAAAGTCTATAGTGGGTAGTACCTAAAAATAAATGGCGCGTGTGAAACAAAAACAATGTATGCATACCTCGCCATAAACATTATCAATATCCGTACCTATAAAGATCTAATCACCACATGCAAACACAAAACACGCAGATCAGAGAGCGAAACCTGCTCTATCGAAAACCACGACTGAACCCGTACAGTCTACTAAACACGGATAAGCTTAATGAAGCAGGGTCACACAAGCAAACATTGGGCACCACCAGAGATACACACAGGCTAAACCGCAACACCATTACACACTGGTCCACGTGACAGAGTGCGTCACGTGGCCCACAAAAAATAAACGTAAGTACACACATGTGAGTGGTCGCAGCATAAATGAAGTCATTTCGGAGTGGTCAAAGCACCTCCTACCATCGGTTCGGGACATTTAGTACTGAAATTCGGTTATCTACCGTTCGTTGTCGTCCACCGGTAGTTAACGATTCTGAGAAATGCCAGAATTAATGACAATTTAGTTACCCCATGCATGTGAAGGTTTGTACGAAAGCTTGTGAAATACACCATGATAGTGCCAACGGTGGCCATTCAAAACAGTCGGTATGTGACATACAGACCAGGAGTAGAGGTGACTTACCTAGGCTTGGTGAATACCTCGAATAAATGGCACGCTCATGCATTATATCTTTGATCGACACGCCCAGCAGTTCGAACAGTTTGGCAGCGCCACCCAGATCATTGTAATGAGTTACGGTGAATCTCTTGGCTAGCTTTTGGTTGCTTATTTTTTATAGCACGCCAATCAATGGTTTGAACAACGACTCGGACATTGACAGAAAAGCAAAAAGATAATGAAAGCAGACACGATTTCGCTAATTAGCATCAGATGCCAGAGCGAAATGCCATCATAAAATGTTCCAGCCATTGCCGACGACCTTCATCTCGACATCTTCACTCTACGCTCGATACTCTTACCGAACAAGGAAGATGCCTCCACAAATTAGTAGCACAACTCTCATAAGTAAGAAACGGCAATGCGGATTTGCATCATTACACTGAATGGTTCTAAGCGGAATTTCGAGATCATTCAGGAAAAATGAACCTTTTTCAAAAAATGGCACCGGTTTCTGTTATGACGCCATCTTGAGTCCCAAAATGACTAACGTAATCCAAGCCTCTTTAACAACCATAAAATTTTCGTGCAGTTTTGCGGTAGTAGCGTATATATTGTAGCTAATCTGCGACAATGCCTATCCTTTTTGTAAAATGATTGATTTACGGTTATTGAGAGCTAGCTAAAAACTAGAACTCTGATACCTTAAGATTACCTTACGTAAGTAAGGTAATCGTATCGTAAGGAAATTCATCGAAGTTTTGCTCAAATAACATGCTCATCGCAGCAAACATTTATTGAAGATAACAAAAAACGAACACAAACGGAAGCCATTATTTGAATTAAGGCATCGTTTAAGGAACTTCAATAACTCTTCGGTCATCTGTTAGCACCAACTCTACTTCTTCTTCATCTTTTACTTCATGTTGATGAACAGATTCCGGGAAAACGGATTGATTCACGTGCTTAGGCACGACCACGTTCCTTGAAGCAGCCAATTAATTGTTTTCACGACGAACGACGTCATCGACAATAGAACATTTCACTTACGATGTCAAACGGTTACGAATTTTGAATGCGATAAGCTTTACGTCTAAAACAATGATAATGCAAAGTATCTTCATTCCCTACATGGTTACCAAAGTTACCTGTTGTTGATGCTGAATAGTCTGGGAACAAAAAGAAAACATTTTTTTTCGAGGTCGTAAATTTTTGATCATTTAATGTAGACCTCCGTTTAGCTCATCGACAATGAACATCGCTTCCAAATCAATAAAACCAATTGAACCCAGTGGTATGAATACGTGACTAGATCATCAATAAGTGTAATCTACAGATGCTCAACCTCCATGCGAGCGGAAGTAAATAACGAAACCAAGAGTTGTTATATAAAAATCACAGTACTCTACGTCAACCATCGAATGACAAGTCCAGAATCTGTTTACCAAAAAAAAATTCCTGCTAACGAACGTTAGCCCCATTTACTTGAACTTCCCGCGAGAATCGAAAATGCGAAATGAACAAAATACACAACATGGCTAATTGGGTTTAGTTTGTTTTTCTCTGGACACTCCACCGACATGCAAACGCGAGGCCTGCTCTGCCGATAGATGGGAAGGTTACGTGATTTTCTAGCGTCTGTTTTGCGGTTCAACAACGTAGCACCATTCGCTCGAATGGCACCATTCGCCGGGTGGACAACGCCAGCGATGGGTTGGCTCAGAAATTTTCATCCAATAATTGTTTATTTTATCATCACTTTTAATCGCACAGCTGTGTCCGTTCCTAGCAAATTGTGACGTTGACACTGGACCGGTGGATAAAAACAGAACCACGACACCAGAGTATCACAGATTTTCGCAACAACAGACGACGGTGAATGTCCTGTCACGACACACTCGAAAGGAATAAAACAGAAGAACCTGGAGATTGTTGGCCAAGAGTATCGGGTTTCATGCTAGCAGAGGATGCAAAGAACGACTGACTAAGAACCGTAGGAAAAGAAGATCAATGAGAATTTCAATGGAAGTTTGACATCATTCTGCTTCCCACGGTCGGCGACTAGGTTTAAAGATGTGTGAGTTAGAGCAAGAGAACAGTATCCGATCCGTTATAGTGTTGGTTGTACCGTCAAGCCCAAAAGGAATACGCGACCGGCTACTATACCAACCTAATTTGTGCCGCAAAGTCCTTTGTGTTTCTAGGGCTCTCATGGCCATCATCGCTTGCTTGCTGTTGACAAGTTCCTCTTCTTAACAGACACTCTTACCGAAGGAAGGACCTTTGCACACCAAATGTTGCGAAACAACGAATACCAGGTGCCAGATTAATTGTGAGGCTCCCCTCTTCTGGCGAAAGGATGTAGTATGCTTTAGACGATGGAATCCTTGTACAAAACAGGGACAATATACATCCCAGGACTGCAAATAGTTTTCAAGTTGGTCGCAGAACAAGGTACTATACCCCGGAAAACAGTAGCCGAGTGCCGCGTAGTATAAGGTATGTCAGTAATCACAACCGGGTTTCAATGTGAGTAAATCCCGAATTTCGTGTTAGTGTGTGCCCGAAATGACCGATAATGTTTCCCAATCAACAACTTCCAACACCAATAACTCCCAAACTAAGTTTGAGTAGCAAAACAACGGCTAGTTAGGGATCAACTAATTGCCTTTGGGATTTTAAATATATCAAAACGTAAACTCCTAACAAATTGCTTCATATTTTATGTTGTTGCCTTTGGACAAATGTCACCCTTGGAAGAATCGGTACAAGCCGTTATCTATCTAGTTTAATTAGTTTGATCCTTACCGGAAGGTCAATGAGGAATCCGATCTTATCACTTCTAATAAAGAGAGAAACATACACAGAGTGCAATTGAAACTGATACATTCCATGTTCGAATTTATTTATTTGTTATACGGACGTTTTATTTATTGTATAGTACTGAGAGATGCTCAATAAAATTGAAGCTTTAACGTTATTAGTATGGCAATGGATAAAATTGCTTCTACTAGAAACGACTTAATGCACCAAAGTGATGAACAATAATTTTCTGCAGCAGCAGACAATTCCAATTTCGAAATTTTGATATTATAGAATCGTTGAAACAATCTTCTTCACATTCTTTTTGATTTTCTGGTCTTTTATCGTGTGTTTTATTTAGATTTAATATGACATGGAACGATAACTGCAGGGACCAGTTGTCACGCAGCTGGGCATGTTATCAATTCTCGAGACCTCCGTGTTACTGTGGGTTATCGCGTGTCTAACAACTCCGCTCGTAAAAACACAAAAATCACACGACCCTATAGATGATCCCATGCTTCTATTGGGTCCTATGCAATTTCGGAAATGAATTAAGCATGATTAACATTGATACGTCCAACTCCGGCGGATCACGAAGTTGAGCGCATAATCATTCAACCGTGGTTTCCGGGCTGTATGAAAGGTTTCAAAGGTAGCATCGGCATGCACAAAAAATTGAGAAAACTCAATTAAAAACTAATTCATTGCATAGAGGCGTTTCGGGATCGGTAAACCACCGAACAGGGGCAGGACCGGGCAAAAGGAGCTACTTGAAAACTATTGGAAAAGAATTCCCCAGCCTGACCGGAAATACTTTCCGGTAATCAACTGTTCTTCCCAATGCTTTCGATCACGGAAAACAGAATTAAGTCAGCTTTGGCGACGGTTTTTTGACCAACCTCCGACAATCTCCGCAACGGCTGCCACTAGCCTATGATACATTGTTGATACATTAAATTAAGTTGCCTAAAGTTTTGTAACGCCTTGAGGTTGACTTCAATATACTTTGAGATATTTTTAGTGAGCAATACAAATTCATAATACATAAAGTTATAGACACAAAGGTTTGAATACAATAAAAACAATTGAATTCAAACGCTTTTGTGTACATTGTATAATTTGTTATTTAATTGCATTCGTAAATGATGCTTAGTTGAACTAAATTTATTTTAGTTATCTATTTTCTAGAAACAAATATTTACACTCAACAATAGAATCACTTAGAAGAATCTAGTTTCTAGAATCTTGATCTAGTTTCACCTTCTGTAATTGTCATCAATTGGCATTGAGTTTTGCGATTAGTCGATTATGGTTTAAAAGTGCTTGGATAGAACCTATTGAACAAGCCGTGGAATATACGTTATTCTGAAGATGCTTAATCTGCAATTTTTGCGAGGCAAGGTTATTGACGACTTCTTTTAAACGCGACTTGTGCTGCGCTACTTTTCGCGCTTGGCTTCTATAATGTGAAAATCGGTTCAACCTAAGTCTAACCTGTCTCCATATAAGAGAATGTTGTTTTCGCCTGTAAAACGTTTTCGCTGTTTTTCTCTAATTGCATCGTTGGATTTAATGATAACGCGTTACGCGGATGGAAGTTTCACGCACCAAAACGAACGGGAATGGCAAATGTTCATGCAAAAGGAATGTATACGATAATTTCGAGATGGGCTTGAAATAACACGGTACAACATATCTCAGGACGTTTTAGCAGAAAGCAAATGAAGGATTTACGTGTCTTCTTCGTCTATTTTTAATAACTTTAAAGCGCGAAAATGGATCGTATTCTTATTACTGTATTTTTTTATCATGAATAATCCTACAACAACTATTGTTGATGAATCACTTGATCCAAAAGTTTTAGATTGTTAGAGTTTTAGATTGAGTAATGTCAGAGTGATGTTTTCGTCCAGTATGTGGAAATAATGTGACCAAAGCAAGTTTTGTTGAGTCAAAGCACTTATAGTGCTGAAATGAACTATGGGAATTTATGAATTTTGATTTTTTTCTTTTCTTTTCTGGTTTAATTTTGCTAGTTTCCCTGGTTTTCTTTTCCCTCTTAACCCAATTGTACATATTGTGCATTGTTCTTTTTAGCTTTTCTTGAATCTCGTAAACAACATAGTTTAAAACTGTCTGAGGCTTCTTCTTCTTATCGGGCTGCAACCGCCGGGTGGGCTTGGCCTGCTTCAGGGAACCTTTCCACCGCTCGCCGTCGAGAGCCTTCTTCAACCGGAAAAAGGCCGGAGCCTGGACACTGGAGGCAAACTGTTTACACCCGTGGGCAACTGCCGCCCATTACCAAAAACTTTCAAAACGTTCAACATACTAACCATAATAATAACGCTCAGCATTGGTATTAAATACATTATATTTCCTTGCGATCTGCCCGTGTTCGCCAACATTATCGAATAATATACAACTACAGGAACACTAAACACCGAAGACGATGAAAAAGTCAATATCAAAAACAATTTGCTAATAGGCAATATGGTTTTCGGCTAATTGAATTCGAATTTAGAACGACCGGCGATTCTGATCATTGGGAAGTGTTTCAACGCAAAGATCGTACTAAATTAGATGTAACGATATTGTTCTATGTTGCTTATTGTGTTATTTTTTGAGTTATAGATTCTTTTTGCATGCCGTTTTGTTAGTTAAATGTTTTGTAAATTAAAAATTGAAAAACTTATGACAAAGTTTTGCTAATAAACAAATGCAAATTGTATTAACTAATCGTCATATGACATAGGCAAATTTAAGCAGGTATATTTTCAATTACTATTATTAATGGAAACAATTACAATTATTACATGGAAAGGAATCAATACCATCATGCTACTCCACTGCTTTAGCATTATGCCAGTTCACAGGAGCATTCTGTTCGAGAGAGATGAAAATGAAGATCTTCTTGTGTGGTGTACGCACTTAGAGGAGCTAGTTTTACACTCGAAAAAGCAATAAATGATAACGTAATATGTGGTAAATTCACAATATTGTTGACATCCACAGACAGGCAAATGATAAATAAGTGGTGTCCAAGTCACGTTGCAAACCAAGCATTCGAAAATTGCACTGGAGTAGGATGATGAGATTACAAGCTTACGGTGGATAATCATGTAATCTTGTCATTCAGATGGATAACAGTGTAAGGCTGGACATATTATGACTCTGACAGACAGTTTTTTTATTATGCACTCTACTATGTTTGCATGTTTCTATTATGCACTACTCTTGTTTACAATTTATACTCAAAATAGCTTTGCAATCAACACACATCATAAATGGATTATAAAACGACACGGTTGTTTAACTTTGACAGGGCTAGAGCTAATACTTTAAAAACTGTTAATTCAGCAGTGAACGTGACGTCCTTTTTTCTGCATATTGTTAAAACCAGTATAATTAGACAGGATTTGTAGCTCAGAATTTATAAATTGGACAAAATGTTAACACTTTTCAACACGTTGTTGATAGCTTCCAACACATTGTCGAGGCAAAACCAACAGAATAGGTGGAATCGATGATCCTGCTAAATGTTTGCATATATCGTTTGTTATGATGATGGTTAATCGACATTCAATCATCAGTGTGTGAAGCACAACAAACAGTGTGGTACACTTACCTTTTTTAATGTAATAGCCATCCATTTCCTTCGTCAATTCACCATCGGGTTTCGAAACCAACAACAAACAATGAAGCAAAACTAATTCGTTATTGTTGAGAACAGAGATTTGAATTGTATATTTACATTATTTGTGCTGTATAAATAAATGTATTTTTTTTTAATTTTAATAACAAACCTTGAAAACTTAAATGACAAACTACAAAAGAACGCTGATATCAGCTATCAGCTGATAAACGTTCTATCAGGGTTGTAGTGGGCGACATGAACCCGTTCTAAGAATGGTTGTAAATTACATTCTCTTTGGATTAGATATTGTGTCGGTTTGTTAAAATTAAACATAAGTTTTGAACTTTAGACATAATTTAACCTCTACACCAAACAAACTCGTTCAACATTCTTTCATTGCGTGGTTTAAGAAGAATTAATATAAGGCGATTTCCTCTATTGGATTCGCGCAATCTGCTCCCTGGTGCCCTTTCTAGGATACAATGTTGGTTTTCTTCATTTAGTTTCGACAAATTTTTAGGGTAAAGCTGTCGAGCTGGGTGTTGTTTGTTTCTCGGAGGTTAGTTCACGTGAGATCTTCAAAACGTTGATGCGAAATTCAATCTGATCACTTCGAGAACGACCAATAATCTGTGTGAGATAGAAAGAAACTAAGAAAATGGGTCCTTGGAATGTAAACCGTCAGACACCGCCTGCCTCCCGGGTCTGTGACAAGCCCGTCACACCAATAATGTTTAAAAGGCTGTCCGATGAATTATCGAACAGGTCAATCTCGACAGCTTTACCCTACAGCTTTACGTCAGCCCGATCTTCAAGCCCAGCCATAAAAAAGAATTCGACTTTGTTAGGGTGACTCCAGAACTCTGCGCATCACCGGTCATATCCTTCGCGCCATGATCCTCGCACCTTACTAAATCAGGTCGTCCGCAAGCGTCAGATGAAGACGATTTTAATGAATGATTGCGTTGATACGGGTGCAACGCTCCTGTACTGGCGACCGGCGCTGCATACATCACGCCAGCTGAGATGGGTGGAGCAGGAGACCAACCGAGGACCGCACACTGTGTGCAGGAACCAGCATAGTTCGCGGATTTGTGCTTCTGCTGATGATCTGGATGTAGATGGTTGTAAGATCCCGGTTCGCCCGTGATTTCGGTTGTTGTAAGCGTTAAGGTGAGATTTTCATTCGGTTGTGCCATTTCCCGTTCGTTCAGAGCTTCTGGCGCCGATCGCAACGGTCTGCGGCTGTCGGACAGGGAGCCTGTCGGAGCCTCGGTCATCAAATAGTTGGGCAAGATGAACATTGTGGTTGAGATATGCGATAAATGCGCCTCACGGGATGGTCGGACTCCGCCAAAGCTGAACGCAGGAATCGTGGTACTGTAGGAGCTGTTGTTGGTGCTTCCAATGCATGCATTACCGAACGATGAATTTGTGGCTTGGATTCTTTTGGACGGTGCTAATTGTTGCTGTGAGATAAACAGGAAATCCAAAAGAAGCTTAGTTTGGATGACCTTTATAGACTTTTGCATAAAATGGCGTAGATCAGCAAACAATTTAAACCTTCTATTTCAGTCATCGTTACTTACCTCCGCAAGCTTCTCGGAAGAAACCACCGTTTTAGGCACACAGTCTGCAAGGTCAAAGTCCTCGCTCGTCGGACGGTAGCTGGATGGGGTGGAGTGACTGTCAAAGGAATCAGATTCCTTGTTGCATCGATTTCCAGTTCGAGAAGGAAACAGTTTCATTTTATATGCCAGTAACGCACCAAACGATAGGCAGATACAACAGCAGAACAGCGCCGCAACACTCACGATAAGCAGTTGTCGGTGGTCTAGGCCGCCCATCGTCTGCTGAGTCTCATCTGTCTTATTAAATGTAGATCGCATAGAACAGATATTGTGTATCAATTGTGTAATCGAGATTTAAATATCAATTTTCAAAGCTCACCGTCTTTGACGAAGGTGATTATATCTTCGGCCTTCGACGACTCGCCCAAATACTTGTTGTGGATGCCTTTGGCGCCGGAGTTACCTATGGCTGCTGAGCTCTCAATTTGATTCGGAACCGGCGTTAACTCCTCATCGTACTGCTCGTTCGACTCGAAAAGCCGTTCGTCCAGTTCGTCATCCTCCAGTGGCGTAATGTAGCGCTCCCGGAACACGTTTCTGGAAACTGTTGACGACAACGAAAGAACCGAGAAAAACTAGACAAAGTTTACAAAGTTATGCCGAATCATGTGCCAAGTGACTTTGCACCACTTACTGTCACACAACTGTCACACTTACGGGCACCACAACTGTCTTGGCACCACTTACCACAGGCGTATATCACCTTTAAGTACACCCGAATGCTGTCCGGACAGGGATTGCCAAATGTTGAGCTTTCAACTGCCACCGTACACTTCCGCCGACCCTGGCAAATTTCCGTCAGCGTGTGACTCGTGTGCTCCGAGAGACATGCTGCAAATGTTTCGTCAACGGATGGAAAATGATTTGAGACGACTTTGTAAGCATGGCGATATCCATAGACAACGCCAAGGTATTGTTTTTTGTACTCTTGTGTCCCAATTTGAAAGCTTAAATGCTCGTGGCTGCTTGAAACTTACTCTGCTCTTGCGAGGAGGCTGCCTGTGAACAATGAGAACTCTCGTAAGCCGTTCGCCCGTAGGTGGCGCTATAGATCGCAATGCGCGTGTACTGGCCACACGTCAACCGAACGATGTCCTTCTCGCACGAAGTCAAGCTTCGGAATTCGACTGGCAAGACAAACATCGAAAAAAAAAAGAGTTCAACGAAAAATTATAAAATACGACCATCTGCAAAGACGCTGTTTCCACCACGATTCGTATTTCAGACAAAAAGGAGAATCATGACGCAAAGAAACTGATAGCTCAACGGAAGATTGAAGAGAATGCGTCCAAACTGCTTCCTGTGCTGACTTTTAGCGATTGGAATTTAAAGTAAAATAGTAACTCACATGGGCGGCATTTGTGATTGACCTCCACCAGCCGATGTATGCCAGGACAGGGACTTGTTTCGAATATTTTCGGCGCAGCATGTAATCGACAGCGTCTCTTTTTCTGACACGTTTCAACAATCGTCTGCAGGATCGAGTACTGTTGACGGACGAAAAGGGGACAAGAGTTCAAACATGGATGTAGGGAGGAAATCGAGCCCAATTGTCTAGTCTTACAATCTTAAAAGGCCAGATGTAACGTAATTTAACACCAACTCACCTGCAGTACGTAAAGCGGGGTGCACTTGCCTTTCGTCCTCTCGATAGAAAAACTGGTCAGGCTGTCGTTCATGGCGACATCCATTTCGTTGTAGTTTGGAGTCGTTGACGTTATCGTCACGTTTCCTGGTGCTAGGGTGATGTCCAACATACTCGTAGACGATGACGATGGAGAAGATTCTGGGTCATAATAGAGATCATCGAGTCCGCTGTAAGGACACTGTGCCGTATCGTTGCCTTCTGATTTGCGTAAGAAAATCAGTCGTAAAGAACAAGAGTGAAAGAAAATGCACGTGACTGCATTCAAGAAGTCGCAGTACTGGAGCCATTTGGAGCAGTATATACCTTTAACGCCATATTGAACCAATTCAACAGAAATGCTAGTTCCAAGGGGACAGACGAGTTTCAACAGCTCGTCATCACAACAAAATGTGCGAAACGAACGCAATGTACTGGAGAGCAGTCCTGTGGAAAAGAAGTGAAGCAGGAATCCAAATAATATCAATAATTTGCAGCTATTTGCATCAAAGTTTCTCCGGTTTGAACAATGATAAAATTCTACAAACATATAATATTGCACTAAACAATCACCGTGTTGATAATCAAATATTAATAATCGATAGAGATAACGACAGACAAGTGCCTTTTGAAAACAAAAACATTATGTCCAGTTTATCCCGGATCGGTTATACAACATCAGCCATATTCAATTCTTTTAATTACAATCTACGAATGTTGTGTTCTATGTTCAAATACTTCTAGAAATTTTTTAATAGAACAGCAGATGTCAAGATATGCAAAAGGCAACATTGTATATGTAAAGAAAAAATATATTTTTGTAGAACTAAGCTTATCAGAAATCAGTTGGTAAAATGAAATACGATACGGATTTGAAAACATTCGGTCAATATTGTGCAAAATAACTGAAATAACCTATTTTATTCCAATCATGTTGATGCTGCGTAGTCGATATTGAAGCGTAAATCAGACTTTCATCTGCTGAAACGGCTGAACAAACTTTCCAATACGAAACAAAAGACATTCAACGAGTTATGCCTAAAGTTAGACACAGTGTCACATTACACACCATCGCAAAAAGCCAACGCATGTCTCTAAATATTCCACTTCTTATACCAACTTCTGTTGTGGAAAACGTCGGCAACAACATCCAGAAAAATATAGTGTGCAACACCAACAAACATTCTCCAAACAAACAACTCAATAATGTCATCATCATTTCTCAACGTGTCTTAACCGCTCAGCTAGCGAGATTTACGGTGACCTTCGTGATTCGTTTTCTTGTTTTCGACTTCGTAAGTTTTGCTTGATCTATCAGTGGACCTATTGTAGAACAACCTCGGACCAACCTCTGAAGAACTACGTTGCTAAGATATCATTTTATTCGCTTATCATAACTGTTGAAGATAATTTTTACTTCTGGTACTAGGAACGCATTGTAAAACATGTGGAAACTACCTCACGTCGAAAAATGTTTGGCATGTTCGTAATTCGCTGATAAAACCTTATCTAGGGAGCGGAAAAAAGAATGAAGGAAAACAAACACAAAAAAGGATATCCAACACACAGTCAATGTTAGTAGAAGCATTTGGAGCCATGTTTTGCGAAAGCCACCTTCACCACAGTGTTGTCACAACACTAGCCAACGAGGAGGAGTTGGTGATCACGAGGGAGCTACATTTCGTTTGTGCCTCGACAAGCTCACAGTCAGTGCGTGAGAGCCATAAACATATCAGGGTTTGTAATTTTATTGTGGCGAAACAGAGACCTTTCCTCTAGGCTCACGCTTCTCGTTAATCGTCCCTCATCATCGATTCGCACCCTCTTCTCTGAAACCGACAACGTGTTGACGTGGAAGAGCACATCCAGTGCCTTTGACACGACGCCTCAGACCTTGTGAGGCTTCCACGAATTCAAGTACATAAGATAAAATGTTGTTTTTCATCGAGGCTCGTTTCTCGCCGGTTTCAGAAAACAGTGAAACACTACCGGCCAAACAAACCGTATCCAAGATGGGTCTAACAAGCTCCAATACATCATCAATAATGCAATTGTGTCAAGCTGTCAACAGATCGAACGTACTACCAGTTTGGGCCCGCTGTGGCTTTTAGCGATTGGCGAAGTAATGTGCAATCTGTTTGAGAAAGGCTCGCGACTCGTGTGGAACAATCCGTTCCGCGGATCCGCTACCGCTAGGGGCGTAATATCCAGCTCCACTCCACAATGAAGAGGTTTTGGAAATTGATATTCCATCTTTCATTTCCGATGCCGTTGGTTTAGTGTTTCAATGGTTCGTTATCATGATTAACGAGACGCGCGGTGAAGTTTGAGGCCCAAGAGGAATGAACGGTCCAATGTGTTTCCCGTTTGATCAATCAAAACAGCCATTGGCAACGAGCCACTGGAGGGGCATTTTTGAAAGATTAATCCTTTTCCTCGATTTTCTACCGCAAACATTGACGGATGAGTTGTTGGTTGTTGGGGAAACATTGCATACCAGCAAAGTGGGGAAAGGCGTAGATAGCGGCACTTGTATAAATTCCTTTTTTTAAATTAAATTCGTGGTTCATTCGTTCTTTTTTCAAGTAAATTATGTTCCGCTGCGTAGTAATGATTGCATCGCCAATTAAATATATGGGTTGATATTTTTGTTATTTGCAATTATTGATTCAATTGGATGAGTAAATTTGCAGATTGAATCATATTGAGACGTTATCGATCGTTCATGGTTAGCTACTCGTTTGTAGTTGTTTATTATATTCGCTCAGATTCAGCCAAAATCCCAGAGCATCTATTTGGTGGGGAAAAATATTCTCTTTTCTGATACTGTATTTTGTGTTATTTGAGAATACATTTGTTTTTTTTTATTTAAACGAACATAGCCTGTTTTAGGACCCCCTTAAACTTTTGGCTTCAAGATGACGCACTGATAGGGTTCAAACTGACCTCTTTCAGGTAAAAAACGATTAATCGCTGCTGCTCAGACGGATGAACTACAAACGAGCACAACTCAGATGTTCGTTGAATTGACCACCAGTCGAAAAGAGACATTTTATTTTCAATCTATTGAAAGACTACTCACCTAAATCATCTCCGGTAATATTGTGTATCAAAATAATTAATCCAATGATTGATTGAAATATTTTTGTATTCATTGTTTTATGGAGCACTTTCAGCACTTTGGAAGATCACCAATTCACCGTGAAGGACTAACACTTGCTTCGTAGCAATTTCGCTGCCCAAACGTGTAATGTTGATCTCATCTTTTGCACCATTTTTGAAATGATCGTTTCCGGAAAGGGGTTTCGGCTTATTTCTTATGTATTCAAACACACATTTACTTCGTTTATCTTAACATTTAACTCCCTTCAGTGAACTTTTCCCAATTGGCTATTCGGATGGTTGCGCTACAGATTTGCTTCGACACCATATACTATATTCATATTTAAAGGATGATGCCAGCTCGGTCGAAAATCACTTCTGGCAACAACATTATATATAACCATATCGACCACCATCATCCACAATCAACTATTGGTTTCACTGCACTTCATCTATTGATCTATTCACATATTGACAATAAAACCATCCACATTCAGCGATCTGCTTCAGAAAACAAAACAACAAATTCAACACAACATCAACCGACCGACAGTGTAGAAAACTATAAAGTGTAAATTAAACAAATTCCGTTCAAATTCTAAAATTAAAGTGTTCCTAAGTGGGTAACAAAAAGCAACGTAATTGTTTCATTTGATGTGTATAAGTATTGGTATCTTTTCTATTCACTTTGGATTTTCTGACCACACTTGCGCTCGATCGTTCAGCATTTAAGCAGTATTGAGACATCTTGAAAACCACGCCTCAGTTGTAATAACACGAAAAGAGATTCTACTGTTTCGGTCATCATCGTTTAAGGCAGAGGCATAAACAACGGAAAGCGAGGATAATCCATTAAGGCCTTAACTCTCCGACCATGATAACGTGCATCTAACGAAAACAGAAAACGAAGGCGACGGCTGCTGCTGAGAACTTTCCACACAATTTGACGCCTTTCGGTGAGGCAAAACTTAATCCTCATCAATCACTCCGGACACGGATCGCAAATCTTGCACTTCTCGCATCTTGCATCTTGTTCCCGTCGTCAATATCACTTCCTCATCGATTGGGGTTCACGAACGACTGAACATTTCAATCGGCCCATATAAAACCAGAGCACGGAACGATGAGAAAGTGAAAGCTTTCGAGGCGCGATTACAATAGACACCGTGAGATCACCAAAACTATCGTAAACCACTTCTCAGCAAGAGGACACACAAGATTCTCGACACGACCGTACCCCAAACTTGAGAAGACCTACAAACAGTGTTCGGTTTCTTCGAACTGTCCTCCAAGGACCAGGCGTACTTCACGACTGGCAAGCTTTTCGACATAATCTCGTGCATTGTGTCCGGCGTCACTCTCTACGGAGCACTCGCGAGTCACTCACTCTCAATTTCCGAGGAACCCGTCCGACTGATGGCAACCGCTAAGAAAGTTGACGAGGTCGGGAAAAGCCCATCACGCGCTCGGAATGAACCATATCTAACAAAATGGACGAAAGATTATATCAACAGCGTGGTGATTTAGTTGGAAAAAAATGTAAGGGAAACGGATTGGATAAAACCATTTCTCAAATGTTACATCTAGCGAAAGAAGCGTACGCTTAAAGTCTTTTTAAATAAAACATTCAAATACGTAGACCGTGCGGATGAGCACTTAAATTTAAGCGCAGTAATACCAATGCAGACACTACAGGTTCGAACACTATGCTTATGCTAATGCCATGATTATTTACGACCGCATTCCAGCTGCAATAGGGAAAGGAGGGGCACACTCACTGAGTGCTGGTTTAGACGATTAAATTCCAACCGATCATGTTTAAAGGCCGTAGCCTCTACCATCGGCAGATATTTAGTGCCCAGTAACTTGCTGCACTTCCAGGTTCTGGTCTGGTTATCGATCAAATAATTGCATCCTCAACAAACATCCATTAAGTTTCAAATTATCGAAGGGTTCAAAATATCAAATGTTGCGCAATGATTATCGCAGGTGATCGCTTCCTTGAACCGCCGTATAAAGTAGATATAAACTAGTAAACAAGAAATGCATTGGTGTTTGAAAACGCTTGTATTATCTGATGTCTTGGCTGCAGCGTCGTGTGAAGCACATGATGAAAATTAGAAATCTGTAATATCTGCGTGTCCAACATGCAGCGCAGCATTGTTCATCCCAAAAAATCAGAATCTGACTGGCGACTAGCAAATATGCATGGCTAAAACAAACCGGTTTCTGATCCGGAAGTATTATGGACCGGTCTAACTTCACGGCAGAGCAGGAAACACTTGCTACCTACACCTGCATACCGTCATGGATCCAGACGTGTGAAGCATTAAAGCCAACTACGTGATGTGATCACCGGAACATGAATATTGCTGCTCACCGCCCAGCACAACAGGGGGTAGATAAAAGCATAAAAATGAGTACAACATGGAGAAAAGCAAACGTCGGTCTAGTAGTACATTTGTGTCGGATGTGTGAATATTTGGCATAAATATTCCCATAGATAGAGATCATTTTTTAGATTTTTGAGGTTGTTCGGTGATGGTTGTCAAAAACTATTTTCATTTCCAGCTTTTCGGGAAGATACTTTAGAAAATATTCCTCGCAGACCTTAATTTTTTTATAAATTAAATTTAAAAAACACACAATACGTCTATGTCTCAATCCGAAAACTATCTGGTGTCACTAAGTTCGATAGGACGCGTCACATAATGTATAACGTCCTTTTTGCGAGAAATAAATTAATTTAAATGAATATTTTTTTGTAAAAATAGTAAGTTATCGGGCAAATGAAATAAATTTTCTACTAATTTAACACACTTTAACGCCGTATTTCTTACGCAGTTCGTGAAATTTGATTATGAGAAGATAGAGGTAATGTTTTGTTGTTTCCTTATTGCATTGTGATCACTATATTGTGTCAGTACCGAAAATCTACACGAGTAGTCATACATATAGTAGTAAAAAAGTGATTGTAGAAATACTATAAGTACTACTATAATAGAACTATGAAAAACAGCTGGAAAAAAAGGTTCGCCCGTCTAACGGATGTTGCGGTCAGGCGGTGCGTGACTGAAAAATGGTGGCAATAAATTTTCGTTCTCGTTATGACACTTGCTTAATTGGGTAGGGCTGCCGGTACTCCAATTGTGCCAAAAATACCCAACACCATCACTGAGACATCGCCACTAAAGGGTTCCAGTCGGTTGTCACCAAAGCATGCTCGTTACTTTATTTAAAAGCTCTGGTTTTATGATCGATGCAATGGAAATCGAAGCCCACTATAGAGCATATTTAATCCATGGTAGAACGTTCCGGTGCATAGTAGATGTGAAGAGTGATGGGATCCAGTTTCTCAAGCCTTCAACTGTCCCAGCAAACCATTTATGTCAATTAACGTGGGTTACGACGAACCGGCATTTTCGACAAATCTTTTTTATAACCGAACCAAACGATGACGAACACACTGTCGCCCGAGACGAGAAAATGGATTACTTCATGGTAGGAATTACGCTTAAATCCACACTAGGAGTAGATCACACTGCGTCCCTCGAAACCATGAGCTTTTTGTTTATGGTCGAATCGATCAACAACGACTGAAGCGAGACATGCGATGAGTCAGCTTGAAATTGATTTCGAATGAGAAACTCAGCGTTTCGCTTCAGGCGAATAAGTTTGGTCTTTACAAGCGAATGGATATTTTTACCTTTCCAGGGAATTCCGAATATCTTAAAGCCATATCTGACATTAAATGATGTTATATAATGGTATAAATTCAAAAAGCACTTTATCAGCGTATCACTGTTACCAAGCGTTCACTTCAAATGTGCATTTTGGAAAGAAATTATTTCAGCTCCCGAATGATTCCTCAATGTTAGCCTAACAAGCGCTGTTCCTAGTACGACAGCACGAATTGTTTCTATTTGTTTGATTTGTTTCTATTTTAATGATCAAATGATAAGTCAACTGAAATGGTCGCCGTGCTTGCCGTACTTGCCGATCTGGTGGTCTGTGATGGAATCAGTGATGATATTGTAGCAACTGAAGGACATAATGTGGGACCCAAAAACTAGGAGACCTGGCTAGGTCCTCTACTTATAGCCTGCTATGGGCCGAATAGCCTTCGTTCATCAATCCGTAGATTAAATCAAAATTCGCATCACTGGTTTCAGCTAGTTTTCATGCCTAATGACCAACCTGCACTCATAACGACATGTCAAGATGTCGCTCCCATGAGAGAGCGTATTAAACTAGGGAGTTTTTTTTTAAATTTTAACAGTAAATAGATTACTCGAGGCTTTCGGGGTTATCGAGTAAATAGAAACTTGATAACCCTGAAAATGGTTTTTAGTGTTGACATGATCGAAAAAAGGTAGAAATTCTGACGTCGACTTCTGTCCAACGCCAGAGTATAGCAACGACATAAACATCAGGGGCCGTTCTGGTTCCGAAAAAGAGGCGTCAGCCACACAACCGGAATGACTGAACATAAACAGTTTCGCTTCAAATTTGAGCGAGTCATTAAACCACCAACCAACGCACCGAAGAAGCAGCTAAGAGCAAAGCGGATTCTCGTAGGATAGCTTGGTACCATCGTTAAATAGTTCCCTAAGCCAAGAGTCGGTCATCACCATGACTGCTTTATCAAATTGATGCATCGTCCAAGTTGAACGATGTACTTGTACACCCATCGCAGTGCTCAACTGAAGTCAACATCTACCTCAGACGAATCTTTTACGATAAAAGAAAGTAAATTTATCCTATTTTTCAGTTCATTTAGCAGACGTTAGGGCACTCCAAATGAGGACAATAAAACCCCTCCTCAAAATACCTGGTGCTCTGGCTTTCAGTGGCTGCTCTTAAAATACTTTACACGTTTTAAAGGCAAACTTAATGAACATTACTAAAGCGGAATGAACTCAGTCTCAAGTCAGATGCTAATGAAAGAAAGCAATTACCATAATACAGGGTCATCGAAAAAGATTGAAGAGTCTCCTTCGATGAGACTAAGATACATAAGTGATTGAACCAATATTTTATTATGGATTCAAAATATACTTTTAAGAATAGAATTATGTATTGGAAATGTTGACACCAAAGTGAGTCCGTGAAGTTGATTCTTCTAATACTTTCATCAGGTTCTAAATGTTTCGTCTGCTTCTTGGAATACAACGAGAATGAAAATAAATATTTATGACTAAGTTACGAATTAAATATCCAACAATTTATTGTATACAATTTTTACAGAAATCCTTATTAGCAATATCTTGCCTGTACGCTGTCGGCCGTGACCCCGACAACGACAAACTGCTCGAGAAGTACACAATCAGATTTTCGACAAATCTTCATTCAAAGTTGATTCACAAAACATTTCATGAATAAAGGTAGACATATTGGCCACTATCCCTCAATGTCTTGACATGGGTTTGCTGGTCTTTAAACTTTTGATTTGAAGGGCGTTATAAAGAGAAGAGGTGCCATAAGGATAAATTGTTGTTGTAGACCGTCAGGGGTCAGAATTGATTAACTTTGCAAAGCGAGCGTGGGACCGCTTGGAGATCCGTTTAACACCGAACCCGTCATCTTAATACAGCGCACGTAAGCTTTTTGTTAATGTCCGTGTCCAGTTTTAGATCATTGAGCAGGTCAAGTCGGACTAGAATGAAAGTAGGAGCGGGAAAGTAAACAGGAACGGCTGTTGACGAGATAAACGATAAAGGCATATCACTACAACACTAGACCAACAGATGCTTTGTTAGACGAGCTCTTGATTGTTGATTAGACGGTTCACATGGCACGCGTCTATAGATTTATCATAATACCAGATCACGTGTCATGCTACTATATGCAAGCAGGGCATGTTAAGTTTTTTTATCTGCTCTAACACATCCAATACCCTTTGGTCGGAGAAAACTGTTAAGGGTAGAAACATAATTATTCATCGTCACACCACATGCCAGAATGCCAACGCGCTTGAGAAATGCAGCCTGAATGCTAATGTAGAGTAAAAGTAAATATGATTCAGCTCCAACACTCTGCACAAAGCACATGCGCATGAAAAGCATGTAGTATGAGAAATCCCAAATAAATCATAATTTAAACAGAGTTAGGGAAAAATGTCACTATCGTTTCCTATAGAGAATTAAAACCTCTTGACACTTTGTCTTACTTTCCTTTCTCAAAAGAACTCTTCGAGTTAGAGAAACATACAGCGAATGTAAAACAATTAGTTATAGAAACTCCCAACGTGTAATCGAAGGTTTGTTAAAAAATGTTTCATCATATGGTGTACATCTGTAATGATATCGTATCTTAGTATCTCTTCGTTTCTCTTTTAAGTAGTCTCTTAGTATGTCTCTGAATAAAATATGTTGTTGTGACAGACAATTAGCGATACTGGAAAAAACGGGTTTACAATCAAACTATTTCTTATCTTAGAAGAACGAATCAAACTTAATTTACTTCAAAAATTACACCGGGTGTATTGTGTGAACGAATATTGTTCCATACGTTTGCAGTATGCTAATCGCAAGGTCCTCTGCAATAACTAAATAATGGGGAGTTTAATAAGTACGGAGCCACGATAAGAAAAACGCATTTTTATGGTTTGAAATACACTTTATTGTGTTGCGTCTGTTTTTGGGAGTCTTTAACGTGGAACGTCTTTAAGCCTTGTACGACCACGTTCGAATTCAGAAACACTCTTTTTAACGTACTTAATTGATTGAAGGTGAAAAGCCCTTATACACTTTCAATATTCGTTCAAAACAATTTCGTTGGTTTTAAACTTTTGCACGATACAAGATTTTGTTCGTTGTAAAAAATACTGCGACACTTCGATACTAAATGACTTGTAAAATAGAATTACTAGTAAGTGATCGATTAAAATTACATTTCAGCTACAATATGAAGAGTATAAAGAAGTGAACAAAATTCTTTGAAGTAAAACCTGAAGCATTGTAAAATTGAAGTTTAAGACCCTTTCACGAAATACTCACAAACTATGGACGCTCAAATCTTTCTATTGTACTACTTCTAAGCAACGAATTTATCTCTCTTATTCATCAATAATGTAGATCATTGTTTGCAAGTAGAATTATTTTATTTTCGTTTTTGTTATTGCACTGCAAATGGCCCAAAACCTAACCGCAAAAATATATACTAATGAATTCTAAACAACGAAAAACATCGATATTTCGACCGAAGCGATGTGGAGGTGCTCGTTTATTTATGGTGTGAAACAAGTTCTGTTGGCTCTTCGCACAAACGTCGATGCCTCGCGCGCAGTTTGGAGCAATCTGGCAGTGGCTTACTCTGCAGCATTGAAGGAGAAATGAGAAACTCTGTACAAAACTTTCATGTTTTCGCTATACTTTGCAAAAACATTTGCATAGGAAATTGGCTGCTCGCGATTAGTGCGCAGGCTGCATTGAAACGCGCCCCTGCAGTGAATGACAGTGTGCCTAAATGAAGTTCCAATTCTGGTACCATCCAAAGGGACACCGCAAAAGAAAATATCGAATCTACTAAATTTTGGTCCACGGTTTGGATATTGAAACCGCGCTCCCGTGGGTTAAATGAAACAAATGCTTCGGGCTGAAGTGTTTTGCGGAATGCTCGGTGTGTTTTGGGTACACATATCGTTGTTTGTTGAATACATATCGTTGTTGGAAACATTGGAGTGGGCTTGCCGTTGGTTGATGAAAAAATATAAACAACCCACAAAATAAGACTAGCGATGGCAAATCACATCCCACGCTGTGTTCGCATATGTTTTGTGGAAATCTGGTGAACATGTGTAGGTCGTAGGTAATTTGTATGATTGCCGAGTCCCGAGAAATACGCACTAATAATTGAATATTGCACACAAAGCCCATAGCGAAATGCTCGAAAGAACAAGTTAGTCTTTAAAGAGGTATCGCATATGAAAACATTTTTTTGTATTGGATCTTTATTAGACATGTATGCTTGATTACATAAGAGTACAGCATATGAAAACAATAAACCTGGAATACTGAAACAACTTTCCAAATTGCATGTTTTTTCTTAGTGCCACGTATTTCTTTTCTTATTGATATGTCACGTGTTTAAAAATATAAAAAGGAATCACCACTTAAAGTTTGAACAAAAATTTGAAACAAAATTGTATAAAAAAAAGTGTCATTCAAAACTTTTTGGAGTTTGAAGTTTTGGATAAAAACACTCCAGCATCACTGTCTTGCATTGAAATGTAAAACTGGGGAAACATTCCACAAATTGAATGCAATAACGATGTATAGCGTTAAATCCATTTATTTGCCGTGAGTACGGAACTATTTCTGGTCCTGTACATCAACACAATATGAAGAACTTAAGGCCAAAACTACGAAACAAAATTAAATTGCTAAACTAATTAAATCATATCACTTTGTTAGGTTCGTTTCATTCCATCGCAGTTTTCTAGTAAGCTAGGCTTAGCCTTTTATCGTTTTCATTACTGAAATTTAACTATAAAAATTATGTAGAGTTTTACAAAAACCATGTGAAATGTATGTTAAAGTAGTTTCTTACTTCATGTATTTTCAATTAGTCAAAATCGTTTCTTTGTAATGTGTTTTTAATACAGATTAAAGGAAATTTTTTCTCTGATTTGTCATAGAGTCCCGTTATGACGGAATTCCCTACAGAATGTTAGATACTATTTCCGAGCAAACTATTTTGAACCAAGTTTCATGAATACTATGAATACCAATGAATACCAATCATGTTTTATGCATTTTCATTTTTTATTCTCATGACAACGTGACCAACATTACTGTTTAAAATATTCGTTTCAATTCTTGCTGACTACCTTGTCCAGTTGATTTTGTTTTGAAAGCTGTTGAAAAAGCAATTATTAGCAAATTTTGGTGGCTGTCGAAATGGCTAAATAGAGTATATTTAAAGAGAACTTGAAAGTCGAATTTGATAAATAATGCATGCACTCCACAATATGCAAACTCCTTCGTCAATCCAAATTGTGCAACAACTCTGTTGAGAGATTTGCCTTACTTTCCCTACCTTGTCGGGTTCGTAACGTCTGCGGGTGTTGAATAAAAACATTACCAACAAGGATCATGATTCATATCCAAGATGGTATGTGGTTTAATTATAGTTATAGTTTACCGATGCCGATGGTTTGCTTATTCCATTGTACACTGTAGCAAGAGAAGAAACTGGTAAAGATAAAATTATATACGTAACATATGATACAGAAAACCCAGGAGTACAAGAAAAAAAAGAATAAGACAAACAAAACGATTGTAAGAACAAGAAAAACCGTTTGCTAAGAAATAGAAAAATTGTTTACTGAACTGTAGAGTTAAGCAAACGAAACAATTATAATGATCGAAAACTAGTTTTCAAAGGCGAAAATTTTTTATGCAAAGTTTGCATTAGCTCTGTATGGCTATCATGGCAGTTTAACATTGATTCATTCTTTGTGTTGAAAACCAGCTCTACGTTAACATGATTGCCTTTTTTGACTTCGTGAAAAACCACTATGTTGCAAGATTATCATCAACAATACCCAGGCAATATTCACCATCTTGTTAAGAAAAACCACTCAGTCAGTCAAGACGCTGACATTCAGAATAGGTTTATCATGCGCTCTACTCACCCAAACATAATTTCCAAACGTTTGCGCAAATGGCCAAAACAATTCCCTGTCAATTTTTTCAAAGGATGTTAGCAACATGACACGCCAAAAAGTTACTCAGCGTTGTGCCCGTAACTTTAATTCCATTTTCAGGAAGAAAATTCTACAGTATAAAGAAACATAAATCTTCTATATGTGTGGATCAGCCTTTAAGAGCACAAAAATGGTAGCAACATATATAACGGTATTCTAAGATTTGTGTTGCAACGTAATCATTTTTTTAATACAATTAATCTAATAGCATGGAAACTGTTAGCAATTTTTTAATTTATTACGCTAGCCTCCAGTTGAAATTATACTAAATGACAAATGCTTTTAGTAAAAAATACATAGTAAAAAGTATTTTACCCACGTCTGAAAGTAATCTGTATAACGTAACAATGGTTATATTATCTCAAACGTGAAGCTCTTATAACATCATAATTGATGTTTCGCGATTCTTTACAATGAGCTGCTCCAATACCAATTGTGTACGTTTTATCGACGATGCCATCAATCCATTCTCTCGAGTTTATATTAGAGTTAATTAAGAGAAATACGCCACGCCATGCCATAGCGCAAAATTCTAGGCCATAAAAGTTCTCTTTAATTAAACACATATTCAGCAGGATACAGCACTAGCGAATCAAATACCCGTTTCACATCTGCCAGAAGTCAAGGAAGTTGGTCGACGAAAATGACCACTTTTGGCGGCGTTAGCGTACTCGCTTCGTAGGATAACTTTCCACCACACAAGGGACCACTTTCGACAGGAATGCCGATCCTTGCCTGACAGTGGTACAGCCCACCCTCAAGATACTAATACAGCACACACAAATTGGAGGTTTTTTAGGGCCGAAACGTGAATCTGTTTTGAGAGAATTACTTAATTGCTATATTTACGTGCTCATGGAGGGCGTAGCGTGGAGGGCGGGACTGAAGAAGTTTCTAAATATTTTACGCGCAAATGATCCACCAGCAATGGCTGCTAATGGTCTAGCCTAATCCTGCTGTGGTCGTACCAAAACGTCCCTCGATCGGAAGTCTCAAGAATTACTTTTAAACGTAAACTAGACACCGGGGAAAACAACTTTAACGCCACACAAATATTCACACTTAGATGCAAGATGTGCGGGGTTTTCTGTAAAACGTTATGAGTGGAAGAAATCCCTAACACTTCTTTCAGATGCTGCGAAACCGTACTTAAAATATTTTATATAAACAAATGTCTCGCAGTCAAACCTTTTAACGCATCATATTTTCATTTGGAGCAAACATGTTTGACGACTCTAAGTTGTGTAAACAAAACATGTAAATAAAACATTATCCATTTAAAAGCATTTTAGAAAGGCCATTTCGTGGAACAAGGAAAAACTGCCAACCTCCATACCAGGCGAGCGATAGTTCTAAGAATAACGTGTTACATCAAGAGCCAATTGAAATTTTCTATTCAAAACCGTGAACATCTGCTCGTGGTTACGATATGCGTCCGCATCAAACTCAACCCCTTGGAAAAGATATTCGTTGTAATGACTTCCGTGTAGACGATAAATTTCCTTGCAACGGTTTACGGCCGCAAAGTGGAGGTGTTCAAAACACTATTTTCTTATCCCAGCTCAACTAAAGTATTAACAATGTAAAGGAACATGAACCCTTTTTTCTAATTTTGCTTATTGTGGACAAAGATAATCATTGGGCAGCATTCTACATTACGCTGTGAACTGTGGAGTTTTTTGTTCACCAGACTTAACTTTTAAAGGCTTATCTGTGTATTATAGAAATATTTCGTTTAAACAGACTTTTTTTTTCGTGGTGCTAGTCCACTACACCTGAGAACAACTATTCCACAGCCACGTGTTTGAAGCTTGGGCACGACTTTGGTGCACCGCTGTTTCTGTTATGTAGCTGCCCATAAAAGTCCCATTTCGGAGGAATTTCGTGGGAACCTGATACCCCTAGGACTAACATAGGAGCGCTGGTTTATAAATCTTCCTTTTGGCAAAAGATAAATGGGCACTGGTTGCTGAAAAATGAAGATTATTCCTGTACAGAGTTCGTCGCGAAACAGGTGATATGCAAGTTCTCTCGCAGTAGTTAAACCTTTTGACCGGAATTTATTTAGTGATGCCAAGTGCTATACGAACAGAAACAGAGATGCTAAATATAGTTACACGGTGGCACAACTTGACGTGACCAGAAAATGCCTTCACTAAAAGATTTACTGTTGTCAAAAGTGCAAGTTTACGTCCTGGTTGATATGGTAGATTTTAGAAAGTATTGCTGCATATTAAGGATACCAACAAAAATAGTAAAATGAGGTTGCAAAGGTTACCGATAGGGTCTCGAACTACCAAAAAATAAGCTTATATAGCATTTTCAGGAACATTTCATGGAGTTTATTTCATGGAATGCTTGGAACTCTTGAATAGTTTGCTACGTATGATGTAGTGAACCTAGTTATTTTATAGTTACATGTCTCTGTGCTTTCGACTCCTAAGGTCTTGATCAAAATGCATTTAATATAGAAATGAAACTGCCATAGTTTCAATCCATGTGTGTCAATCCATCCATGTGTCTCACCACCATCCATGGTTAAGGTCTTCGAACAGTTTACAACTTAGACTAAGGCTTCTGCTTCGATGTTTCTGTCAGTTGATTGATTGGCAGTTTGTTCTCGACTTTAAACAATGGCAAAGAAAACATGATGCGAGGCCAGTTTTGCCTAACCATCCATGTGGATACTCTCGATTCAACGATAGAAAATATTTTCTCAAAACATTGAAATAATTGAAGTAACAATAATAGTAATTGATTACTCAATCAACCGTGAACTAAATTAATTGAAAGTCACCAATAAATCACCAATCACCGTTGAGTCACCAATAAATCGGGTTTATTCAATTAGGCACTTCAGTCTGCAACGCTCTTCATGAATGCAACACGTAAGTATATGTAGTAAAACAGAAAGCACAAATCTTGAGGTGAACGGAAGGTGATAGCATATACTATGAAAATGCATTTTGAAATTTATACGATGACGGCAAGAGTTTTGATGAAAATGTTAGTATGCCAACCACTATCTAAAATAAGTCAAAACCAGGAACTCTTGTCTGGCATATGTTTAAATTTTTATAATTTAAACATTTATTTAAATGGTCGTCTATTGAACCTAACTACAAAAATCAAATCAAATCAAATCAAATGGGATAGTTTGGTGTCGACAAAAGACGAAATTGGAATTTCCTAGTTGATACAATGAAAAGCTTAACATGGAAAGTCGATTGATTGATTGGCGAACAAATCGTAAACAATGGATCTCACTAACGAACACGATAACGTTTCGCTTACTTTGAGAAC
Organism: Anopheles bellator; assembly: GCF_943735745.2. NCBI lineage: Eukaryota > Metazoa > Arthropoda > Insecta > Diptera > Culicidae > Anopheles > Anopheles bellator. Next base: position 39,059,591 of record NC_071286.1, read on the forward strand.
ATTATTCCCCCTCCCCGATTTTCCGATGGACGACATAATCCAATTTATTAATTATTCACTATTTCTAACATTCATTCCTCAAAACGTAAGGCTAGCTAATGGTAATCAAGAGTTACTTGGAGAGAGTTGGAAGAATACTCCATGCATGTTTAATGTAGCCCAGGAACCGGCAAAAGGAAACGGAAAGAGGTTGTTCAAATTAAGAATCATCGTCAAATGTAAGTGGCATAAGGACGCGCATGGCATTAAATTAAAAGTCCTTCAAAGTTAAGCACATCATCTTACCGCACGTATGCGTGATCCTCTGGACACATTTATTTGATCAGATGCTCGAATAGAACCGTAACTCACCTTGATGCCGCCAAGTGCGTACTCGATTTTTTTTTATAAATGAACTCTTCCCAAGCCAACCAACAGATAACGAGAGAATTTTCGTTCACTATTTTCCTCGACTGAAGCTAACAGTTGCTCATCTTTCCTCTACTGAGCAGCGAGGAAAAGTAGCATTATTATGAAGTATGCAAAATAGCATAACAGCATCATGTGTGAAAGCGTTTTGATAACGAAGATTAGTTTTGTCACTAATAAAACTGCAAATTTGACAGACCGACCAACCAACCAATTTTTTTCGTTTGGTTCACACAGGTTGCAGGATAGCTCCAACCTTTTCTTACTCTTATCTGACATTTTTCAATTTAAAGACGAGATAACTTTCATATTCACTTTCGTCATTACTGCAACTCAGAAAGGCACGGGTTTGCCCTTTTTGAAAATCATACATTCATTTGTACATTATCAACTTTGAAGATGATGTTTTCATTGACAAGGAGCAAAACCAAACTTACTTTCGTAATTCATAGCCCGGTATGTTTTGTCTATTTTTTTAAGTAGCTTAAAGCGTTGACAAGATCACTAATTTTGTTGATGTAAGACAATTTCTTCGATTTAATAAGCAAACAGTTATCCAAGATCATGGATGTTACGGTAAGTTACGAGTTACAGCCTATGTTGTACTCTATCATGGCAAGAGTCTTTCAAGTCAATTAGCCATAACTAGAGGGCAAATAAATTATGGTTTCTAATTATAATCATACATTTACCGCACATGCTACATACCAATTACGAAGTTTAAGCTAAGGTTTCACAAACTTTTGCCAACACCGAGGGCATGCTCGGTGTCGGTATATATTCACCACCAAGCACCAAAAACGGTACAAAATGACACCCATCAGTACACGTATGCTGTCTTTGGCTAGCTAAAAATTTAGAGTTCTTGACGACGTTTTGAAACGGAATTTTCGCTTTGGAAGGACTCACACTGTAGACATTTTTAACATCCGTCTGAGGCGATGCACCGGAAAGAGCAACCATAAATACTAATAAACAAGGCGGCGATGCCTGAAGCAAGCAGAAAACGATAGACACGGACGTGCAAATACGAGGTTGTCGGACCAAAATTAACCAGAATAATTAGAATGAAGTGCATCACTGTTTCCACCAAGTAGATGCAAATAAACTCCGGGCCTATTTGCATGCTTTCGTTTCAAGGTAGAAATCTTTTTTGAATCATGATTTAGCTGGGGTGACCAGGACTTAAAAGACAGTGTAAAAGAATTGCTCAAATGCTTGCTCTCGGAGTGGTTGTTGATGAAGTACGTTATTTTCAACTCTTTTGTGATTTATTAGTTGGTGTACACGTTTTTCTGTTTTGTTGCACGATCGTCCATAAATCTTTTGCTTTTCATTGGGCTCTTCAAAACCTTCATGAAAAAAGTATGATCTGTGATGTATCACAAAAAAAGACAGACTGTGCGTTTGGTATGCCGATCGTGGAAAGAATACCATCTTATGATTTTTTTCTTTTTACACGAGTTTTGTGGATAGCACAGTACGCTGCTTTCGAAAAAGGAACTCCACTTCTTTGCTTTTACGGTAATTTATATTAATTACACCAACCCAAGGCGGAAACACTAACGACGCTCGTTGAAACCACCAACCGATGGCTACCACCACTATTGGTCGGCCACCAGCAGTCTGCAGTTTACGGTGTTCGTTTAACATTCACCGTACGGTTTTCTTCCACCCTTGAAACATTGTTTCTGTAGCTTGGACCAAGCTGAGGGAACAAGTTTTGAGGTTATGTTTCACATGGGCTGGATGGGTTCACAGCCGCTAAATGCTTTCCCGAAATTGTGGCGCTGTTGTCCGAGATGATGGTGGTGCTAAAGTTTGTAGTCCAACAACTGGTTCCGGAGAGCAGGCCAAAAGTGTAAAAAGAAATCTTGTTAAATCCGGTATAATGTTTTCGTAATTAGCAGAGGCAGCAAAGTAAGTTGCCTTCCTGGGACCTAGTTTGGGAATCACCAGAAACCACCATCGGCACGCTAATCTGGAGGGCCAGTTTTAGTTACAAGAACTGGAAACTGGTATCGGGTAAATGGACTTCGGGTTGATGGTCGGTTGCAAGTTCTTGACCCCATGCTAGAGGTGGCTTCCGGCAAGCATCCTGATTGTGGCCTGGCCTGCGCAACTATTTGACCGTTGACTCTCGGTTGAGCCCGAAAATCATCCAAGAATAGCAGTTTTCCACATTTCGGCCACTCAATCTGATCTTTGCCCGCAGGTGTCGAGAGACTCCGAATGGTGTGCAATGAAAAGGATTATTTCAACACCAAACCGGCAACATCACTGAGAGCACTTCGAGGAACACATAAATTCATCAACCAACCACAAGACCGAGATTACTCAGGGAAGGAGGGGGGAGTTCTTTACCGTCTATATGGGAAAATAAGCTTCAACACTCTTCCGATGGCACTGGGAGTGACTGAACAACCGGTGGCAGCTCAAAGAGCTCCTCAATTATGGCGCTAGTCATTAGTTTGGGAGAAAGCCTTTCCTGGAACACATTTAGCGGTTGGTCTGGTTGTTTTGCAAATTCTGCCTACCGCAAGGACAGTCTCTAATGGGATCGTGCTTCGCAACTCCCAATGCTATCGAATTGAAAAACGCTCCTCTGCTCTAACACGATTGCATTCGCATTAATATCGCTGGACGATGTTTGAGGCATCTCGAAACGGTGGAGCAGGAAGACGGCTTCAGAGGACAAACATGATCAGCTGGATAGTAACAAACTAGCTACTGCTAACGGCAAGAAATAGCATCATTAGCCGCTTTGCTAGCTTTAGTCTTGTCTATTTTATCATGTCTGGCTGCTTGGCTCATTTAAAACTCTTCAAGGCTGCCATCTTTTGCTTAAGTAAAAGAATTTAGCGCTCATTGCTCCTTAGATTCTATGGTTTCAGCATGGACGGCACTGCCGTCCATGCTGCGCGTCATCTCGTAAGAGGAAACAGTAGCTTGGCGGTAACGGAAAACCAAGCTAGAGGTTTAGTGGGTGCGAGTCCCACACTGTTCCGGAGGGCTTTCCTCAGGAGCGTACATTAGTATTCCGACTAGCTTGTAAAACAAAAAAAAAACAAAAAAAGATTCTATGGTTTCGGCAAACATATTTCTTTGATGATCAGAATGGAGCAGATAATGCCTGAACATGAAACAAGGTTATGTTTCATCAAGAGAATGCAACCAGAGGCGTTGTTGGAAGAACTTAGTGCGCTGCTCAATCAACGTATGCAACCAGAAACGTTGCGTTGCGATGTTTAAGGTACATAAACAACTCTTTCTGCGTTTTCCAGATCCAAGCTAAGACGTAGTTATACAAAAAAACAGAACTAATATATGTATGCTCCACTCTAAAACAATCCATTGGTAGCTGAAACTGGCATCAAGAGAGTACTAGAATTGATAATATCAATCATTTCTAAAATTATCAAAACAACGCTCTGATTAAGAAATCTGTTCTACGTTTTTTTTATCAATTATCTCGTTTCTGGCACTTAATACCCAGATACACAGATAACAAATATTAGATTGATCATCCGTAAACCTAGAGCACCTATCCCTGGGTTTGAAAATAAATCAACAACGCAGCACCAATGACATCGAAAATATGTTTTGAAACCATGAACCACTAATGTGAGTCTCTTATATGCATACTTGGGGTCGACAAGGGCATTTATCAAAATCGCACGTAATGAATCGCTGCTTGGGGAATACTTGAGTTCAACACTTTCGTCTTTGATAGTTACTACGTTCTGCTCTGCGAAAGGACATGTTGAAGGATACTTGCAATTCTCGTCGTACTATGTCGGAAAACGTGCTATAGGGACAATAATTTCTCACTTTTAATAGTTTCGCATAGCCTTGGGCTTCTAGAAATTTTCACGGGAGAAATGTTCGGAACAATTGCGATGGGGCCAAATTCAATTTTCTACCACCAGTGTTATCCATTTAGGGGCGGTGTGGTATTTTGTAGATTGAGTCCAACATACTTCTCTACAGCATCGGTAAACTGTCATTGCATGTGTATGCAATACTCCTATGAAACCCACCCTATGAGAAAATATGAATTCCAGAGGAAATGGCATTTTAAATAATGATTGCCACCGCAATAAAGATGTCTTCCCGTTACGACTTTTGCCTGGAAAGTGGTCGTGCCAAATCGAGACCAATAATCAGTAAACGACGAAGTAGAATTTATGAACGACTGACTGCAGTATCTAGCAAATGTTTTCAAGCAATATCAAAACCAATTGAGATAAAACAGTTGAAATGAAACAATTGTACAATTTATAAAATTCACCATTCACCGTAAGCCTATTTAATAAGTACAATAATAATAATAATGTAATGTAATAATGTATAATATCAATAATAATAGGCGATATACAAATTTCGCTCATTAGTTACTTTGCTTTTGTGGTGAAAAATCTAGAAAAAATCTTGGATTTTAGAACAACATACATATACCCTTTTTTATAATTAAACTGCATCGGTTTCTGAAGAATGGGAGCAATGTTCTTTTGTAATACCTTTTGCGATGTCGCAATAGGCATAGCCACAACACAACCGCGGAAGCAAACACTGATCAATGAAAAATGATCGCAATTAAACAAGTTGTACATTTAGTCAAAACGGACTCGTCAAACGACGTTTCGGTTAGAGCGCATGCGATGTGCATGGGATGTACACACTAGAAAATGACAACTGCTTCACTGGCTTTTCACCAGCAGCTCTTCGAAAGTATTTCGGGCTTCGACAGTGTTGTTAAGAATGAGAAAAGGAAACATTTTTGGAATCTGAGCTGGTTTGTTGCTGAATTTTTCAGAACTGGTGCAGGAAAACTGGTGCAGGATCTGGAAAGTAAAACATTGTTCGTGTTAATTTTTCTACCCTGACGAAGCCGTTGTTGATTGATCATCATGCAAAACAAGCATTCCAATTTCAATTGAAGAAAAGTTGTAAATCTTTAAAAGGGGGTAACGTTTTGTCGCATTTGAACGGGGACGTTCGCGTACGGGCCAGGTGATAAGCTGTTCTATTCAAGCGCAGAAATGGGTAACAATTTTGTCAACAATATCAAATCTGCTCGCTTATATATCAGAGTAAATGAATTGTGACAGTTGAACAAAACAGAGATTGAATGGCTGTACTTCTGATGATCAATATTGTTTTGGAAGTCTTCTTGCGCAACACTACGGGTAACGTGCCTAGCAGTGTTTTAAAAAGGCTTTGTGGCATCATATTATTACTAAAGCTGCAAGCTTTGTCTCGAAAGGCATCTGAAAATGACACAAATATTGATCTTCCGTTTCAGGTTTTAGCACACCACCGATATTTCATCCCGTACTACCAATACTGCAGAATACCATGGGTCGTGTCGTTGCTGTTTGGTCTTATCATAGGATAGGCCGTGCACAGACCATGTCGGTTATATTGACTGCAAACTTTATTATGCTAATATTTTTCAGAACGTCAAAACTCGATAGAGCCTTGCATGCACGAGAACGATGTACACAAGGTAAAGGTAGCTTATACGTAGGGCAGTTGAATAAATTTGATGGTGTAAAATGGGCGACCAGGCGCCTCCATTATTTCCGCTGTTCCGAAACCCTTTGAGCATTCCGGGTAAGCGAGGTTCGCTTTAAGCGTTGCCCTGGAAGTAAACAATAGGATATTGCTGCACTCAATGGTTACAGCATTTCGCAGCCGATTCGGGTTTTTTCATCATTCTGTTTGCACTTTTCTTGTGTGTAGTCGCCGTATGCACGACAGTCGCTGCATTTCCTAGTGCCTGGAGTCACCTCCACGGAGACTGGACCGTTGGAGTTGGTGCTGTTCAGTTCGTGTGCCTGACGGGCGGTTTTCGCTTAGCCTGGTGATTATTTATGGGCGTTGATTTAATCCTGGACCGTTCTCGCCTGGGGCACTACATTTCCGACTCAAACGCCTAGCATTGATAATTGAAGCTGAACAGTGCAGAACTCGTTTTATTTACTTCCAGCGTTATGCTATGCAATTGTGCGTTTCTTTTGACCAATTTGGCTATCCATGAAAAGGTTTTAACGAACTCTTTGTAAGTATCCTGAAGGTCCTGCAATTGAAATAAAATATCATCACAAATTTGATTGACTGATCCATCACTGTATGTTGTTTGCTTACCGCCCGCTTGTGGAACGCTCGTTAAAATTTTACTTTCAAATCAATTACTTTCGATTGATTTTTACATCGACGAAATTTAAGTTTAAGGCATGGAAACTGACAACAATTTCATATTTTTCATAAACAATTTCATAAATTTTTTTTAATAATGTTTTCATTTAAAACGTTGCTCGTGTTTGTTTCTTACTGAGTGAACAATCAAAGGGTTGAGGATGTGTTAAACCGTTTTTTGTTGATACATTTTATCGGTGGCAAACTATTGATAATGAATAGTAAAAGAACTGACCTAGGAAGCATACTCATTCAAAAATCGTGGTAATGTTGCCAAATGAAACGCTCTGGTCATTAACTGCATTCGGGTTTCCTGCTATCGATGTCATTGTCGGTACCGTTCTGCCTTTCACTTGCACATTAAACTCTCAAGATAAGTTTTTGCTGCAAGCTATCTTATTTCCGGGCACCACCTGACTAGCGTATCAGCAGGTCAGCTTCATTTCCGTTTGCACATTGCTTCCAACTGACCAACAGAAGCCACCTTTCCCTGCGGTCATGTTGAAACTTTGTACGTACCTCCGACCACAAAATGGTGGAAAGGTTGTGTGGTATTATGCTTGAAAAAAAAAGACAACGTCAAATGCAAATGCAGCAGAATTCCTCACTTCCTGCAAGAACTTTCACATAGGTGTTCCACTGCTCCGACGTAGATAAACGCCATGGGTACGATATCCCTGTGACCTTTCGTTATGTGAAAGGTTGTGGAACTTCGAGCCCTGAAATCTGAACGCATCGCCAACTGTAGCAACGAGCCGGCAGTCATCGGATATCAACAAATGAAACTATAACAAATGCTTTGAAACAGTATCCAATACCGAATATTAGTTTTTCATTAGTTTTTAAACATTCTGCACATTATGATAATTAATTCGATTATCTGTGTTTTTCATTTATCAGCTTTGGAATAATATTCATATTTGATTGTTAGCATTTCTTTGAGTGTAAATGTGCGGTAGAGCAATTGCATAATTTTAATGTATCATTCTGTAGTGTTTTTTTAGTTTAGTACATATTTTAAACAGCAATACAAGGAATTACCACAAAAATAACATTTAAGACTAGCAAATTAAATTTTTTAGTTAGTTTTCCACAACAACTTATACTTCACAAAAAATTAAAATCATTGTCACGATTTGTGAACCATTCGGGCTGGCCTGAAATCCAGACCTCGGAAATGTCGCTACCACTGGGAAGCGCTCTAGAATGCAATAGAAAGTCCATGTGTCAAAGATCAGCTCAGATCAGAAAGATCAGGATCAGCTAATTGAACATGAATGTAAACCTTCACCAAGTAGATGTTCGTTCACGATTGGAAAAGCCATCTACAGTTCGTTCAAGAAGAAATAAATAGATGTGTTACAAATTCAAACAAATGTGTTACTGTCGATAGTATCTATGTGCAGTATGAATCCATCCTTGTTGTTGAATCTGCTTTAATGTGTTTGGCAGTGGCAGTGTTTTTTTGTGTGGGTATCATATTTTCCCGTAATGTACTTTAGAAAACGTATCCTTGTTGTATCCTGCCCCAAGGTGCTTTGCATATCTAAGCTAGAGCTAATCTTGCTAAAACAACATACACGATTTAATAACAATATGCGGCTTACCAAACGATAGCATTTAAAATATATTATGATGCAAATTAGTACGATCATACATTCCATTCAAGAATGGCATTATCTATTTAAGAGGTGGGGATCGGCGCCTGCAGCGATCAGATGCTTGTACACGGTACTGTAAAATATATTTTGCAACTTTGTTCCCAGTTGAGTGGTTATTTACATAAACATGGTTTGGAACAATTTCAAGCGATGCTTTTAGGGCCTTGAAATATACGTAGTAGATACTCTACAGAAACACACTGTATTCAATGATGACGGTGGCTGGTGATTCCCTTACGATGGCCTCCAATCTTCGAATAACAAATAATTGCAATTGTTCAAATTAATAAATAAATTTCACAATACCCTGAATGAACACGAGAAACGTTCCTGTTGTAGTTGCAGAGAACATCGTGCTAGAGACATATTATTTTCAACGACTTTAAGCCACGTAACGCTGACCAACAAGACGGTTATTAGCAAATAACGCATATTCAAATTTCTTTATTATCGACCCCCACTGATAGAGCAGTCGGTAACGCTGTTCACTGTCAGCGTAGCTGGCCAAGGGAGCCAGGTTCAAATCCCGGCACCGGTTGTCACTCAACCGGCCATGGTTTCGATTCCCGATAGCGGCGTGGCAGAGGGGGGTTGGCACGGGGATAATAACCCCGCCCGTAAAAACAAACCGTTATAGAAAGCATCAAGAGAACTAACATTGTCTCTGGTGCAGGATAAGACCGCTCAGCGGTAGATGTTCCCGTAGAAGAAGAAGAATGTTCTTTATTTAGATGATTTTACTAATAACATTTCAATATTTCTAAATCAGGATTGAACTCTTCTACGCGGAGAACGCGGAGTACGTATATGTAATCACGTTGAAATCCACACACAAACTCTTATCTTGTGATTCATAGGAGCAAATGATAAGTGATTTTGAACAATCGCCACTTTTTTTTATTTCCATTTGCTTTAAGTGTGCTTGCAAAGACGCGAAGCGAAATACCGTGATTTCCGTGCTGAATAAATTGTGAAGAGAAATACATAAAAAACTTTTTCAGTCACTTAAATGCAACACGATTAAAAATAATATTTCACAGCAAAAATGGGCGGGCATTTCCATAATTCAGTAATACTCTAGAATGAACAAGAATCGATCTTAAACCAAAGCATCCCTCGTAGCCGTTCGTTGCGTTTGCCAAAAATTGCTTAATGTCGGACCATGCACGAACGCATACATGCACGTTGCGCCTTCACCAGAATTTAGGTGGTCAAGTTTTTGAAAACATTCCTCGCCTGATGTTTGAACTTTATTTTATCATTCCTCCACGCTCAATGGCAACACTGGTCCGGATAACTCGCTAACACGAAACATAAACTTCGTTTGGTTTCAGTGCCACACGTAGGAGCATCCGTCACAGATTATTCGTACGAATAAATTAAACCACGCAGCGAAGGTCGATCAATGCAATAAATTGCGTGTAAATTTGATGCAGTTATTTGTATTTTAGGAAGCAGGACCAGCAGATACAACAGAATTTGTACCAAAATTACATTACACAAAATTTGCAATTGATACTGAAAGAAGAATTCGTTTTCTCAGAAAAACGGAGTGGGCCGTATTTATTAGAGAAGGTTACAAAAATAACAAACTTAGAGAGATGTTATAGAGTAGTGGGAGTATAGAGAGTATCTAACAGTGAGACGGCGACGGCGACGTGATCCTAATGATAAATGGAAAATCTCTGCAAATATTAGGAGACTACCAACGACGCGAATATACCACAGACATGACCTTATCGTTATGCTGTGTTCTCAACCGACAATGATTTAATGATGATGAAAACAAAAAGACAAAATGTGTACAAATGTACATCTGTCATGAGAGCAACAGTGGCTGCTGCCAAAGCATATTTTCCGTTCACACGAACTATGGAGTGATGCACAAGCGGCTTAGTGGTTTGACATACGGATGCTCGTTTGAGATGTGCTGCGTGTTCTACGAATCACGGAACATGAGTAATGTGAGCATGTTAAGATGTGTTATACTAATAGAAAACGACATTTTGATTTCATAATTTCCATTACGGAGTGCTTAAAATTCAATCGTAAGGCCTCACTCACATCGACCCAAAATGTCTACACCAGACGTGCCGAACTCTAATCGCGCTTAAATGCTATGCTTGGCAAAGCATTTATTAACAAATACGGTTACTATTATAACTTGGCACGGAATTGATTGCACTAGAAATGAATATGAGATTCATCATCATGATTAAAGCTGAAAATAGAAACTTTATGCTTGAGCTTATATTTAAAATGTTTAAGAATTTAAAGTGTTCAAGCAAGAAATCATCAAATTGGGGATCATCAACTAAATGCCCTTAATTTCTATTTTAACGGCATTCGAACAAGCACCATTTCTGTTTGTGACATTAGGTTAATCTATTCTCGCTTTCACAAACATTTTACGTTTCATCATAAAAATATGCTATGATGGAAAGTGAGAAAAGAAGCAGCATCGATTCATGTTTCATTTATTGGATTGTGCCCTCACGATTGCCTCATGGAAATAAGCTTCATTTCGTTTAAGTTTACGACATCCTAATTCTCAGTTGCACAACCTTGTTCCCAATATTAAAGTATTAAAGTTCTTTCTGTGTTAGAAATTCAATTTCAAAACTATGTGTAACCACTCTATAGAGTGCGTAATGAAAATATTTGATGTTTAATTTTGTTGCCGTCTGGAATTCACCGCTATGGTTGCTTTTGGTCACGCGGGCAAGGTCGAAAATGGAATGTGGCACATTTTGGTCAGTGCGTGGAACTGGATCTGTTGAGAAGTCGGCGAGTGCTATTTACGTTATTCGACGTAATACCGAGGACGTGTTCTGGACGTTCGTGTATTTGTAGAATGTCGAGATGAAGATGGTTAATCTCTTCGCATGTCGATAAGGAGACCTTTGACTGAAGTCATAGGTTTTCTATTTTACTTCGTAAAACTATTTCTTTACGGAGCGTAGAATTTTCTTCACATAGTGCTTCACTAACATTTCTCAAGGTAGTATACTAAAAGAAAATCGAAACGATCGTTCTGTAAATGGCTGAACTTTCTGAAACGAGAATAAAATTGTCACCTTATTGTGGTTGTTTGGTCAAAATAGCGTTGTTTTTGTTTTTAATTTATGGTTCAAGACATTCATTACTTCCCACAATTACTCAAATGACTACAATCTCAACTGTTTCGGAACTCGCATCTGGTTCAGTTTGGTCTAGTATTGATAAGAATAAATACGGCCCGGTCCGTTCTTCCAAAATTTAAAAAAGCATTGATAAATCTTAACTAAATTGTAAATAAGGAATGAGTATCAAAAAGATCCCATTAACTTAATGTATAATAATTTATAATGTTTATAATTAATAATTATGAATTACTGTTCAGAAAGCTTCATGCATCATCATATGTAATATGTAAAAAATCAAATGTTCATAAAGCATCATCATATGAAATAAATTTCAAAACCTGTTTAACAGTAATAACCAGAAAATGTCACTTTACTGAACTAGCAGGGCAAAACAATTTGATGTTGCGGAACAATTAAATAGAAAAGAAAAAAAAGCGTCAGAAAAATGTATTCTTTTCTTTTGTTTCTTTCATTAAACATATTTCTTCGACCGCTTCAAGTTGGAAGACTTCTCTTTCATTTCACAAGTGCAGCCTGGAAATGGAAAACTTCGACCCTAATCAATCGGCAAACCACTCTCGTATCGTTGAACATATTTTTGTGAGCCACGAACTTTAACCGTTGAATGTTATGATTAGATGAGATATATGGATCACAATAATTCATAGGTTTGGTTAAACGAAAGGCGAACAAAATCTCGAAAGAAAAATGAGGACCATTTTTCTACTACGTATTAAGTTGGTTTGAGAATATGTGAAATACGTATGCAAAGTAAGAAATACTGACAGACCACCTTTTGCGACACACAAGCTCACAGTTCACCGACTTCCTGTGTGCATTAAGGTTATCGCGAAGCCAAAGTTACCGCGCTTGGTCTTCGGATTCGAGAAAAAGTTTCTGCAGGAGAATGTTTGCAAATGATAACACCATGAAAACACCTGCACAAATCCCTCATACGACAGAAGTGAAACTCGATGCCGCTGCCTTGAGATCCGTCTGACGCCTCTAGTTAGTTAAGGTTTTAGTTTAGGATGAGAAGCTCAGGATCGAGGATAACATTTGTTTGCGAAACACGTCGCACTTTTTTGTCTCGGCCAGTCATGCTAAATGGTTTGTAGTAACTAGGATAACAGAATAACTATGAAAACAGTTAAGGATAACAGTTAAGTATTTTAGGTTTACGTGTAATATTTAAAATTGAGAAGATCATTTTTTTAATTTCAATAGCTGTTCCCGGTGTGCATCGCCACGCCTCAGTTGATTTGCACCTGTGTTATGTACAAAACAAATCCAAAAGCGAACAATTAATAAAAATATTTGAAAAAAATCCGAAATTTGACTAGGGGAGCATGAGCAACTGGTAGGTAGCACTATTGACTTGTATGCAATGTTGCACGCAACATTTATTTTCAAAAACTTGTACACCATATTGTGCGCAATATCAATACAATATTTCACACAACATTGTATGCAAGTTTTACTTTCCCAAAAATTGCAAACAATTACAATCTTGGTTGTATCCAATCTTGGCTACAAAGCTTGCATGGGAAAATTGCGTAATAATATTGCATAATACGGTCAAATAATATTTTTGGCAATATTTTAATATTAGTGAATGTCAAATATGTATTTCGGTACAATTTTCTGGTGGTTGGTTGTACAAGATCTACACAAAAGATTGCACACAACATTGCATGCAGCTTATGATAAAATGAAATAGATTTCCTTTCAAAAAGACTAAAAAAAGCTCGTAGAAAGTGTTGAAGTGTGTTCCTACATACCGTATCAAGTATTATTTCTAGCATTGGGCTTCTTCTTTGGCACTACAACCGCTGTGCGGTCTTGGCCTGCACCAGAGAGACAATTGTTAATGTCAATTATCCCTGGTGCTATCTGTAACAGTTCGTTTTTACGGGCGGGGTTGTTGTTGGTCCCGCGCCACTTGGTCAACCCCCCCTTTGTCAGCGCCGGTATCGGGAATCGAAACCATGGCCGGTTGAGTGACAACCGATCCCGGGATTCGAACCCTGGTCAGCTGCGCTGACAGCGAAGAGCGTTACCGACTACTCTATCAGCGGGGGGTCTGTTAGCATTGGGCTAACAGAATTCAAATGACAAAACGTGCTTCACGAGAGACGAGGAGAGCAAAATGTCGCCAGCATTATCCGACTTAACCACTCGCCATTTCAATATAATGATCAATTTAATGCTTTAAACAACGACTCCACTAAGTACGTTGCACTCAGGTATACAGATGCTGACCGGTTGGAGTGGTAAGAGTGTGAATGGTTTACTGACCGAACATCTTCTTGGAATGTGTGGCTGCATCATGTCCTTGCACCATGTCCTTGTCCGTGGTTAGAATCTTTTGCCATCAGTTTTTTGGGTGTCTAGCGCCTATTCTTTATTCTTATGTGTCTACTCATTATTCTTATGTGTCTCGAAGTTTGCATCGCTCAAAGTGTACTAAAATGCCAACGGCTTAGCTACCTCGAACGCCTTAGAACCAACGCCTTAGCTACCTCGAAGCACGTTCGCTACAAGAATGTCCGATGTGTCGTACCAGCAACACGCACGGGACAAAACTTTGCCGCAAGACTTTTCACGTCCTCCATTTGGTATCTCCGTTTTTATTTCTGGTAGCGGAAATTTATCGTCAGTTTATTGCGAACGTGCTGCAACCTTCATAGAAGTGCTAACGATCGCATCGAACATCTTAACGTCACTTGGTGACGGGATTTACGTCCCTAGTTTCGTAAGTTGTACACACACAATACACTGTGAGATCGATGATTGATTTGAATAGCTCACATATCCTTCGAGAACTTGTTGTTCCAGGGATCCATAAGATATGACACCAAATGTCGCAGTACAGCAGAACATCATTCACTTTGTTTCAGATACACGAAACTCTTGTTCCAATAGACCATCAAAACTCTTGTTTCAATCACCATCAGAGAAATCGTTCATCAGATTGGAGTAAAAGCTACAAATATCAAGAAAAGCAATTCGTTATCTTTTCTTTTACTTTTACGTAGACAAACATTTTCGTGATCGAACGTTCACCGTTTCAACGTTTACAACTGAAGAAAATGAACATCACAATAAACAGGCACACAGTTATTCTCATTCAGTTAAAAGCTTTTCTAACGTCATTAATGGATCTAAAGATTGAGTAAGCCACGCAACACCCCAAGCAGCAAAGCTACCTCAAATAATGTTCTCAACAAGAAAAGCTTTTCTCGAATTCCCATTAGCACCAACATCTGCAAACAATTCAATTTTCCCCGTTTTTACGTTACACAATAAACATCGAGGAGGATCCCTTTTCGGTTTTTTCATTGACTTTCAGTTTTGTCTGTTGCGCCATAAAATGGAACAATTACTGTAATTTCATTCGATCCGTTTGCTTATTTGTGTCTTAAGAAAAGGCCACAAGTATAGCATTAAGACATGAAAATGTCCATCTTAAACCGAGCACCACCTCTAAACCCAATTTCAATAGCCATCGACTATCTTCGAACTTGCTGCTTTTCGCATGAGCACTGTCGTGCAAATCGCCCGGTACGGAATACAAAGAAAGGCATGAAAGAAAAACTATCCCCAGTTCCCAGGGAATTCTTTTGGAGCAAGCAACAATAATGAACATCGAAAAGCCCAACTGCTGCGAACCCAACCGAGCTATCCCAAGTGTATGAAGGGTTTCGAAAACGGTATCAGGATCGACCAGCAGAAAAAAAAGAAAACTCCATTAAAAATTAATTCAATGCAAGCTATCCTCGGTGGGGTGCACAGTGATGCCTGGCGCTTAGGACCAAAGGATAACCTGTACTGAACAGGATCGGAGAAACGTGAAGCAACTCGAAAACAAATGGGAAAGAATTCCCCATCCGGACCGAAAAACTGTTCGGTAATCAACTTTACCTTCCAATGCACTCGATCGCGGGAAATAGTTTTGTGAGAACGTATTTTCCCGCCTGGTCCAGTACGTTCTCAGCAACATTCATAATGACAGCCACTTTTAATCTGATATTGATTTTAAAATGAAGAACAAGAGTATGGTACCCCGTTTCAACATGGCGGAACCACTTCGATGTAACGCCCAATGGTAGTCCTTCGGGTTTACTCCAAACTCAAAAGGTCCACTTCAGAGCAGAAGTGTACTTGAAAACTGCACCCGTGATATGTTGAACAGTATGCTCCCAACTCCAAACTAAATCTGATTATCTACTCATAGCCCACGCAGCGATGAATATGAATTTCACATATTTTGTGAAAATCGAGTTACATGTACATGCAAATTTTAAAATAAATTGAATGTGAAAGTGCTTATATGAACGAAGGCTGAGTTTATTTTGCACGGCGTGGAATTATTAATCGATGAAACCAGCATTGGATTCTTGCAAGCAATGCCTGCAACAAGCCGCAACAATAAATCACTTTACTTTCGAGGTATTCAGTACCAATACACATTTTGAAAATCTCATTCGAACCACTTTCTATATTAGCTTTTCCGACAATCATTCAACCTACGAAAAGTACAGTCCACCAACCCATTTTGCTGTAGATTTGCTACCTCCCTAGAGAGGTCGTATATAGAACCCGTTGGCGATAGTCTAATGAAACGCGAAAAAGTTTTTTACAGCGGCGCGAGAAAACACATTTGCACGAAAACTTGTGCTTTATTAGCCTCTGGTGTTCGGCACTTTGTGAACGGAGAATTATGTAATGTTTGAAAAGTTTGCAAAGCGAGGAACAAGCTCTGCTGTTTGTGGACGGAAGTGTTGTTGTTAAGTTCTTTATTGTTAAAACATCTGCGCAGTCTGCTCTGGAAGAAAAGATTTTAGGGCATAGAGGATATTTATTTTTCAAGCGCTCTGAATTTGGGAAGAGAAAACAAAAATTTTACTAAAAGTTATTCTTCCGGAATAATCTGACTTTTGTTCCGTCAAATGATGGAATCCTGAATTAAGAAATTGGCAGTACACACAACATTTAAAGAAAGAATAATATTTTCTTTGTTTCAAACACAAAGGATCTGATTATTGTTTATCAAGCAGTCTCTGATCCATATAATCTGTGATGTTTTATTTATTTTCTTGACTTTCACATTCCATGTTTTACATACATTCCCTTGTAGATAATGCGTTTTCTATTTACACAAAGTCTGTAAGCATTGCACATAAGTGTATATTGGCCACTTAAATAATATGTGGCATTGCCTGTAAATGTTTTGACCATATCTACTTTATTCATTCACCCGTAGCTTAGTATCTTAGATCGCTCAAGTATCGATAAACTTATCTAAAATTAGATTTTTAATTCATCACCAGAAGTTCGTTATGCAATAATATATGTTATTCAAGCAGATAAAATACTACTAATATGAAACATATTTGTTCAATCGTATTCTTATAGCCTGCTCTTGAATGATTGTGTTAATGTCAGTCCGCTTCCATTTATGAACACTGAGTTACCGACCGATACCGTATTCATTATGCCGTCGTAACTTTGGTAATCGCTGGTATCGATATCTACGGATGAACGAAACAATCGCCAAACTAAGCTCCATTTTGCCGCATGGATTAAAAGCTCTATACGGAATGGGCGTATTTCATACGAACACAAGGCTGTGCGGAAATTAGCCTGTAAGACGCTTACCACTCAAGCTTAAGGAACAAACGGAAATCCAATTACACAATCAATACACCGCATTACGCAACGGAAATGGAAGATATGCATCCTTAATCAAGACACAAAATGCATTAGTTAACTTACTCCGCGGCAGAAAACGTCTGCAAATCAGTTATCGAAAGCTATGGTTTAATCATGATTTGAAATAAAAGAGTCGTTCTGAGTGTTTAGAAGATATTTATTAAACTACAATAATTATGCTCTAACGAACACCATCTTCCAGAAGTAGAATTTTTTGACATCACTCTATCACTGCAAATTGGCATGATTCATTATGTTCCGGGACACAGCATTTTAGAAGGGAGGCATTAGGCGTTCATACAGTAATGGCCGTTGCTTAAACAAACCAAGCTAAAGCACTTTGGGGCAAATTGTTTACGGTCCTTATATATCTTTTTTGTTCGGAGCCAAGGACAAAAAAATCAACAATATTTGTCCTTGTAGTGTCCATCTTGCCATGTCCACCAACAATATAAGAAACTGGAGTTTTCCAGAAACTCAGCTCAGATGTCCGACCCTGACACAACTAGCCAGCGACTCAGCAAACAACCCACACATATGAGCGGTATCTGTTAACGTAACTTCGTTTACTCTAAACACCATTTAGTGACTGTACTTTATCTTCACCACAACACTCGGATACGACGCACAGAGGCAAACGAAAACAACAGACGCCTTCCGGAATTTCGACTTGTACTACAGCTGTACAACCATGGCGTTTGCTGAAGTGTTTGAACACGAAACGCAATGCTCCATTAGCTATAATTTATTTTGCTCCCATCAGAGTAGAGTTTCACTCCACCAACAGCAAATTTGGCATTCTTACTTTAATGTTGTGAAGTTCTGTGTTGGCCACTCACGCACGTCCAAGCACAACGACAACGGTGTATTGGGAGTTTTCAGCCTATGGTCGAATAGATGGTAAGGCGCTGAATCTTTTCCACAAGTGCTGAATTAATGTTGGTACAATTAAACGAAACTACAGATATTGTTAGAGTGGTTGCATTGTCCGATAATAGTTCGATTATGTTCCCTCTTATGTTGTTGGCACGCATTTATAGATGGTCTGTTTATGCCAATTTTATTGCTCCGACATCCATAGCAATTAGATACCAACAATAAAATTGAAAGCATAACTTTATTTCACGTCAATCAATCTTCAATAAAGCCCATAACTAAAATCAAATCAAATTGCGTTTGCCAAAGTGTTTCAGTGAAAATTTTACAAAAATATTTCATCAGGTTGTTCTCCACAATGAGCCGTTAAAACTTACCTTTGTTAATATTATCGTCATTCAATGTCTATGTCATCTGATTTTAATCAAATTGGGCTTCAAAACCAGGAACATCATATTAAATAAAACTGATTCACCATACTTTTGAACAGTGAATTGAATTGTATATTTGCATTATCTGTACTATTCGGTTACCACCATCGTTAGAATTTACGCCACGATTTACTAACTAAAGGATAAAATTGATCTCTCACATTTTACAAACGAACCTCAGAAAATTAGAATAGCAAATTCAACACTGATATGAGAGACTTCTTTTATATAAGTTTTGACAGCCGAGAGCTGACCCCTTATCCAAATGGTTGTCAATCAAATTCGGTTTCAATTGAATTTTGTACCGGTTTGCTGAATTTTAATTTAACCTCTACAAGAGAGCACCAAACATCCTTTCATAAGGTGGTTTCAGAAGGCTTTATAAATGCGATGTCCTCGACAGGATTTCATTGTATTCGCTTTATTAGCCGCTACGCCCTTTTCGGTTGTCAATACTGGTGTATATACATTTCGTTTCGACAAATTGTCACGGGTAAAGCTGTCGGGCAGGGTGTTGGTTGTGTCGCGGAAGTCTTCTTCAAATTCCAAATGACGAACACATGAGACAGCTCGCAAAACATAGATAGGAAATTGAATCAGGGTATTTCCGGGACCACCAAGTGTGAGGTAGAAATAAACGAAGAAAATGGGTCCTTGGAATGTAAACCGTCAGACACCGCCTGCCCCCCGGTTCTGTGACAAGCTCTTCAAACCAATAATGTTTAAAAGACTATCCGATGAATTATCGAACAGGTCAATCTCGACAGCTTTACCCTACAGCTTTACGTCAGCCCGATCTTCAAGCCCAGCCATAAAAAAGAATTCGACTTTGTTAGGGTGACTCCAGAACCCTGCGCATCGCCGGTCATGTCCTTCGTGCCATGATCCTCGCACCTTACCAAATCAGGTCGTCCGGAAGAGTCAGTTGAAGACGATTTTAATGATTGATGCCGTTCATATAGGTGCAACGTTCTTGTACTGGTGAACGGTGCTTCAGACGCATTTTCCAGTTCTGCATACATCACGGCAGCTGAGGTGGGTGGAGCAGGAGACCAATCGACGACCGCGCACTGTGTGCAGGAACCAGCATAATTCGCGGATTTGTGCTTCTGCTGATGATCAGGATGTAGATGGTTGTAGGATCCCGGTTCGCCCGTGATTTCGGTTGTTGTAAGCGTTAAGGTGAGATTTTCATTCGGTTGTGCCATTTCCCGTTCGTCCAGAGCTCCTGGCGCCGATCGCAACGGTCTGCGGCTGTCGTACAGGGAGCCTGTCGGAGCCTCGGTCATCAAACAGTTGGGCAAGATGAACATTGTGGTCGAGATATGCGACAAATGCGCCTCACGAGATGGTCGGACTCCGCCAAAGCTGAACGCGGGAATCGTGGTACTGTAGGAGCTGTTGTTGGTGCTTCCAATGCATGCATTACCGAACGATGAACTTGTGGCTTGGATTCTTTTGGACGGTGCTAATTGTTGCTGTGAGATAAACAGGAAATCCAAAGGAAGCTTAGTTTGGATGACCTTCATAGACTTTTGCATAAAATGGCGTAGATCAGCAAACAATTTAAACCTTCCATTTCAGTCATCGTCACTTACCTCCGCAAGCTTCTCGGAAGAAACCACCGTTTTAGGCACACAGTCTGCAAGGTCAAAGTCCTCGCTCGTCGGACGGTAGCTGGATGGGGTGGAGTGACTGTCAAAGGAATCAGATTCCTTGTTGCATCGATTTCCAGTTCGAGAAGGAAACAGTTTCATTTTATATGCCAGTAACGCACCAAACGACATGCAGATACAACAGCAGAACAGCGCCGCAACACTCACGATAAGCAGTTGTCGGTGGTCTAGGCCGCCCATCGTCTGCTGAGTCTCATCTGTCTTATTAAATGTAGATCGCATAGAACAGATATTGTGTATCAATTGTGTAATCGAGATTTAAATATCAATTTTCAAAGCTCACCGTCTTTGACGAAGGTGATTATATCTTCGGCCTTCGACGACTCGCCCAAATACTTGTTGTGGATGCCTTTGGCGCCGGAGTTACCTATGGCTGCTGAGCTCTCAATTTGATTCGGAACCGGCGTTAACTGCTCATCGTACTGCTCGTTCGACTCGAAAAGCCGTTCGTCCAGTTCGTCATCCTCCAGTGGCGTAATGTAGCGCTCCCGGAACACGTTTCTGGAAACTGTTGACGACAACGAAAGAACCGAGAAAAACTAGACAAAGTTTACAAAGTTATGCCGAACCATGTGCCAAGTGACCAACTGTCTTGGCGCCACTTACCACAGGCGTATATCACCTTTAAGTACACCCGAATGCTGTCCGGGCAGGGATTGCCAAATGTTGACCTTTCAACTGCCACCGTACACTTCCGCCGGCCTTGGCAAATTTCCGTCAGCGTGTGACTCGTGTGCTCCGAGAGACATGCTGCAAATGTTTCGTCAACGGATGGAAAATGATTTGAGACGACTTTGTAAGCATGGCGATATCCATAGACAACGCCAAGGTATTGTTTTTGTTTTCTTGTGTCCCAATTTGAAGGCTTAAATGCTCGTGGCTGCTTGAAACTTACTCTGCTCTTGCGAAGAGGCTGTCTGTGCACAATGAGAACTCTCGTAAGCCGTCCGCCCGTAGGTGGCGCTATAGATCGCTATGCGCGTGTACTGGCCGCAAGTCAACCGAACGATGTCCTTCTCGCACGAAGTCAAGCTTCGGAATTCGACTGGCAAAACAAACATCGAAAAAGAAGAGTTCAACGAAAAATTATAAAATACGACCATCTGCAAAGACGCTACTTCCACCCCGATTCGTATTTCAGACATAAAAGAGAATCATGACGCAAAGAAACTGATAGCTCAACGGAAGATTGAAGAGAATGCGCCCAAAATGCTTCCTGTGCTAACTTTCAGCGATTGGAATTTAAAGTAAAATAGTAACTCACATGGGCGGCATTTGTGATTGACCTCCACCAGCCGATGTATGCCAGGACAGGGACTTGTTTCGAATATTTTCGGCGCAGCATGTAATCGACAGCGTCTCTTTTTCTGACACGTTTCAACAATCGTCTGCAGGATCGAGTACTGTTGACGGACGAAAAGGGGACAAGAGTTCAAACATGGATGCAGGGAGGAAATCGAGCCCAATTGTCTAGTCTTACAATCTTAAAAAGGCCAGATGTAGCGTAATTTAACACCAACTCACCTGCAGTACGTAAAGCGGGGTGCACTTGCCTTTCGTCCTCTCGATAGAAATCCTGGTCTGGCTGTCGTTCATGGCGACATCCATTTCGTTGTAGTTTGGAGTCGTTGACGTTATCGTCACGTTTCCTGGTGCTAAGGTGATGTCCAACATACTCGTAGACGATGACGATGGAGAAGATTCTGGGTCATAATAGAGATCATCGAGTCCGCTGTAAGGACACTGTGCCGTATCGTTGCCTTCTGATTTGCGTTAGAAAATCAGTCGTAAAGAACAATAGTGAAAGAAAATGCAGTCACGTTTTCAAGAAGTCGCAGTACTGGAGCCATTTGAAGCAGTATCTACCTTTAACGCCATATTGAACCAATTCAACAGAAATGCTAGTTCCAAGGGGACAGACGAGTTTCAACAGCTCGTCATCACAACAAAATGTGCGAAACGAGCGCAATGTACTGGAGAGCAGTCCTGTGGAAAAGAAGTGAAGCAGGAATCCAAATAATATCAATAATTTGCAGCTATTTGCATGAAAGTTTCTCCTGTTTGAACAATGATAAAATTGTACAAACATATAATATTACACTAAACAATCACCGTGTTGATCATCGAATATTAATAATCGTTAAAGATAACGACAGACAAGTGCCTTTTGAAAACAAAAACATTATGTGCTGTTTATCACGGATCGGTTGTACAACATCAGCCATATTAAATTCTTGTAATTACAATCTACGAATGTTGTGTTCTATGTTCAAATATTTCAAGAAATTTATTTTTAGAACAGCAGATGTCAAGATATGCAAAAGGCAACATTGTGTATGTAAAGAAAAAATATATTTGTAGAACTAAGCTTATCAGAAATCAGTTGGTAAAATGAAATACGATACGGATTTGAAAACATTCGGTCAATATTGTGCAAAATAACAGAAATAACCTATTTTATTCCAATCATGTTGATGCTGCGTAGTCGATATTGAAGCGTAAATCAGACTTTCATCTGCTGAAACGGCTGAACAAACTTTCCAATACGAAACAAAAGACATTCAACGAGTTATGCCTAAAGTTAGATGCAGTGTAACATAACACACCATCGCAAAAAGCCAACGCATGTCTCTAAATATTCCACTTCTTATACCAACTTCTGTTGTGGAAAACGACGGCAACAACATCCAGAAAAACATAGTGTGCAACACCAACAAACATTCTCCTAACAAACAACTCAATAATGTCATCATCATTTCTCAACGTTCCTTAACCGCTCAGCTAGCGAGATTTACGTTGACCCTCGTGATTCGTTTTCTTGTTTGCTCTCTCAACTTCGTAAGTTTTGCTTGATCTTTCAATGAACCTATTGTAGAACAACCTAGGACATATAATGAATTCAATACCACTGAAGAACTACATTGCTGAGATATCATTTTATTCGCTTATCATAACTGTTGAAGATAATTTTTACATCTGGTACAAGGAACGCATTGTAAAACATGTTGAAACTACCTCACATCGAAAAATGTTTGGCATGTTCGTAATTCGCTGATAAAACCTTATCTAGGGAGCGGAAAAAAGAATGAAGGAAAACAAACAGAAAAAAGGATACCCAACACACAGCCAATGTTAGCAGAAGCATTTGGAGCCATGTTTTGCGAAAGCCACCTTCACCACAGTGTTGTCACAACACAAGCCAACGAGGAGGAGTTGGTGATCATGAGGAAGCTACGTTTCGTTCGTTCCTCGACAAGCTCACAGTCAGTGCGTGAGAGCCATAAACATATCAGGGTTTGTAATTTTATTGTGGCGAAACAGAGACCTTTCCTCTAGGCTCACGCTTCTCGTTAATCGTCCCTCATCATCGATTCGCACCCTCTTCTCTGAAACCGACAACGTGTTGACGTGGAAGAGCACATCCAGTGCCTTTGACACGACGCCTCAGACCTTGTGAGGCTTCCACGAATTCAAGTACATAAGATAAAATGTTGTTTTTCGTCGATGCTCTTTTCTCGCTGGTTTCAGAAAACAGTGAACCACTACCGGCCGAACAAACCGTATCCAAGATGGGTCTAACAAGCTCCAATACATCATCAATAATGCAATTGTGTCAAGCTGTCAACAGATCGAACGTACCACCAGTTTGGGCCCGCTGTGGCTTTTAGCGATTGGCGAAGTAATGTGCAATCTGTTTGAGAAAGGCTCGCGACTCGTCTGGAACAATCCGTTCCGCGGATCCGCTACCGCTAGGGGCGTAATATCCAGCTCCACTCCACAATGAAGAGGTTTTGGAAATTGATATTCCATCTTTCATTTCCGATGCCGTTGGTTTAGTGTTTCAATGGTTCGTTATCATGATTAACGAGACGCGCGGTGAAGTTTGAGGCCCAAGAGGAATGAACGGTTCAATGTGTTTCCCGTTTGATCAATCAAAACAGCCATTGGCAACGAGCCACTGGAGGGGCATTTTTGAAAGATTAATCCTTTTCCTCGATTTTCTACCGAAAACATTGACGGATGAGTTGTTGGTTGTTGGTGAAACATTGCATACCAGCAAAGTGGGGAAAGGCGTTGATAGCGGCACTTGTATAAATTCCTTTTTTTAAATTAAATTCGTGGTTCGTTCGTTCTTTTTTCAAGTAAATTATGTTCCGTTGCATAGTAATGATTGCATCGTCAATAAAATATATGGGTTGATATTGTTGTTATTTGCAATTATTGATTCAATTGGATGAGTTAATTTGCAGACTGAATCTTATTGAGACGTTATCGATCTTTCATGGTTAGCTACTCGTTTGTAGTTGTTCATTATATTCGCTCTAATTAGGCCAAAATCCAGAGAATCTATTTCGTGGTGAAATTATATTCTCTTTTCTGATACTGCATTTTGCATTATTTGAGAATACAATTGTTTTTTTTTTTTTATTTAAACGACCCCCTTATTTATTATTTAGGACCCCTTAAACTTTTGGTTTCAAGATGACGCACTGATAGGGTTCAAACTGCACTCTTTTAGGTACAAAACGATTAATCGCTGCTGCTCAAACGGCTGAACTACAAACGAGCACAACTCAGATGTTCGTTGAATTGACCACCAGTCAAAAAATGACATTTTATTTTCAATCTCTTGAAAGACTACTTACCTAAATAATCTCCGGTAATATTGTGTATCAAAATAATTAATCCAATGATTGATTGAAATATTTTTGTATTCATTGTTTTATGGAGCACTTTCAGCACTTTGGAAGATCACCAATTCACCGTGAAGGAGTAACACTTGCTTCGTAGCAATTTCGCTACCCAAACGTGTAATGTTGATCTCATCATTTGCACCATTTGTGAAATGATCGTTTCCGGAAAGGGGTTTCGGCTTATTTCTTTTGTATTAAAACATACATTTACTTCGTTTATCTTAACATTTAACTCCCTTCAGTGAACTTTTCCCAATTGGCTATTCGGATGGTTGCGCTACACAATTTCTTTGGCACCATATATCAAATTAATATTTAAAGGATGATGCCAGCTCGGACGAAAATAACTTCTGGTAGCTACATTATGTTTTTACTTGACGGATGATACTTGATGGGATTAGTTTTGATAAATTTTTCAATTCACTTTGGGTTTTCTGACCACACTTGCGCTCGATCGTTCAGCATATAAGCAGTATTGAAACATCTTGAAAACCACGCCTCAGTTGTAATAACACGAAAAGGGATTCTACTGTTTCGGTCATCATCGTTTAAGGCAGAGGCATAAACAACGGAAAGCGAGGATAATCCATTAAGGCCTTCACTCTCCGTCCATGATTACACGCATCTAACGAAAACAGAAAACGAAGGCGACGGCTGCTGCTGAGAACTTTCCACACAATTTGACGCCTTTCGGTGAGGCGAAATTTATGTCTCATCAATAACTCCGGTCATGGATCGCAAATCTTGCACTTCTCACAGTTTCCGCCGTCGGTAGCACTTCCTCATCAATTGGGCTTCACGAAAAACTGAAAATTTCAATTGGCCCATATAAAACCAGAGCACGGAACGATAAGAAAGAGAAAGCTTTCGAGGCGCGATTTCAATAGAACATATCGCTGACGATGAAATCACTCAAACTAACGCAAACCTTTCCTCGACAGAAAGACACACAAGTTTCGCGATATGACCGTACACTAAACATGATAAGTCCTAAATACAGCGTCCGGTTTTTTCGAACTGTCCTCCAAGGACCAGGCGCACTTCACGACTGGCAAACTCTTCAACATAACCTCGTGCTTTGTGTCCGCCGTCACTCTCTACGAAGCACTCGCGAGTCTCTCACTCTCTCGCTCTCAACCAGGCTTCTTTCGGAATGTTGGAAAAGCTTGGAAAATTTCATCCCGCACAAGGAATGAACTCTATTCAACAAAATGAATTCTCTGTTAACGGAAAATAGAGGACAAATTCGTGCGTGAATTAGCTATATCATTAGTGATTTATTTTACCGATCCTCTATATTGATGTCTGTATATTGTATATTGAAGTCTGTACAAGTAAAATATGAAACAAGAATAAAGCAAATAGTAGGAATAGAAAATGA
Source organism: Anopheles bellator (assembly GCF_943735745.2). Classification (NCBI taxonomy): domain Eukaryota; kingdom Metazoa; phylum Arthropoda; class Insecta; order Diptera; family Culicidae; genus Anopheles; species Anopheles bellator. The sequence continues at coordinate 39,085,759 of NC_071286.1, forward strand.
GAATTACAAGGCAACGAAACGGTAGGCAAATTCAAAACTAACGGAACATTGAATCGCAACGGCCGCAAACGAAACCACCGGTGAAATATGGGTTTTACATTTACATTCTCATCGACATGATTACCAGCAGCAGTAGCATGCACAAAGTGCTGGTAATCAGTACCGGCAAAGTCTAATCAACAGTCGATGTTGTTTCAAAAGGATTGTCTGCGGGAATCTGGCGTGGAGTGCGAATTTTCGCTCTTTGCCATCTATTTTCGAACAAAAAAGAAAACACTCAAATGAAAGGTAGATTTGGCAGCAATACTTTATGCTCGGATCATTAAAATAAAATCATATGAAGCCATGGCCACTGGGGCTATACTCGTTCTTTGTTGACCTGACTCTACGGCGCGCAGCGTCGATGATGAAGCAAAGCCTTGAACAGAGTATAAAGTAAAACAAACAGTGGTGGAAATGGAAATTCTGCCACGCCTGAAACGCGTACCTGATATTCCGGTCCGCCTGGGAGTCCGGAAAATCGGGATAAGCTGACGAGTAGTAAATCTAGCGTGATACGAATGGCGGGATTGATGCAGAGCCCGGTGGAACCGGGATCAGATTCGGAAGTATTATAGATTGGCCCAACCCGCCGGTGGGATAGCAAGGTGTCGTACCTTCTACCTACACGACAGTTCCGCAGCCAAACGTGCGTAGCATTAAAGCCAACTACGTGATGTGATCACCGGAAAATGAATATTGCTCCTTTCGCTTGCCTCCCAGCATAACATCGGGTAGTAAAAGGCGCAAAAAGAGAATCACACAATGATGCCAATAGTTTATGTGTATGTGTGGGTGTGTCTGGTTGGTGAAAATAGCCTCGAAGAAGGAGACTGTTACTCACGTATCTGGCGGGTGTTCGTGTGAGGCGACGATGTTCACCAAGGACCTAGGTTTCATCCAGGACTTGAATTTTAGCCAGGCAATCGGAATAGATTTCACGATGAATGTATCGAAAAGCAAATTGAAAAGAAACCCAAAAGCGAATCGTTCTTACTCCGTCGTCCTACATACCTTTCCGAGGCTCTACGGGGAGCGTGACAAAATGCCGACTTTCATTTTCGAGAGGTGCAAAACAGGGATTTCCGGTGCAAATTACACGTCCTCAAAATGAAACCGAATCGTTGCGTGGTATTGCCGGCGGTAGTTTAAGTGTTACAACATGTGTGAAATCAATTCGATTTGATTCTCCAGCAGCGATTCAAACATAGTTTAATACATTGCTATGATGAGTGGAAAACATGTAGTCACACCAGCGCCTATGTTGTTTGACGTCAGTTTGGGGGTAACCATCAAACCGAAAGGATGTGCAAACAACGCGTTTGTACTACTCACTCAATATAGCACCCACTAGTCGCCCAAAGCTATTTCCAATTCTATTAGACGAGACACAAGCGAGATCTAACGGGGGGTGCCCGGAAGACTTTGAAAACTCTTTAATCGAGGACGAACGGGGGAGAGTGCTTAACAAACAGGAACAAACAGGCTCATATGCCAACATGTGTCATGCTTTTCACCCGAAACCGACTAATGACTAGCTCATTTGCCAGTTTCCACATCGTGTCACGGAATCGAATGGCTAATCGGTGTGGGAAGGATCGCGAGGAATAGTTTGGATTTTATCACCTTAATAAAATGTGTAGCAAGTATAGGATGGGTGTACACGCTGAATACATACAAGACCCGCAGGTGCAACCAACAACGACCAACAAGTCGCATTTTATTATACGTTTTAGTTATTGTATTTTTTCACCAGATAGAAAAAGTCAGAAGTCATGTAAGTTTTCACGGCCCAGTCCTTTCTTATTAGATTAAAAAATGACTTTAGTGGATTACATCTTATTAAATATTTTCTCGCTTTCTTATGTGACTTTTAGTCTTGCCCCATTCGAGATCATTTTACATTAAGAAAAATAACAAAAATGGAAAATAGTTTCAGTTTCTTTCTTTCTCTTTTACATTTCAACTAGCTTTTGCTACCAGTCACTGCCAGTTGACTGTAGGTACAAATCAGGAATATGTCAATTGTTGAGCAATGAGATCAGATCCAATGGGAAATCAGCGATCTGACGAAATTTCGAGAATAAAGTGGGATACTTTGAGCGTTCAGTGCTCCATTTTATGGTACGGAACTGCTGACTACAATAGCAGCCGTGAACGGGTTGTTGGTTTTCTGAATAATAGAGAAAGCATTTCACTGGATAACTTTCATAAAATATTCACTAAAAATGAAATCCCAAGCTGTTCAACTGAGCAACCAAATCAAAGATTTGTTTGTTGGAATCCTTTCGGATTGGGCTGCTGATGCTAAAGTACCTCTGCAGGTGGTTCAAATGAGCAACTACAAGCAAACAAATGTGTCGATAGAATACAATTGAAGAAGCATTAAACTTTCATCGCAAGTTAATTGAAACCAGACATCAAGACATGCGAGGTTGGAGAATTGAGGAAAGCGATTGGTGATAGGATGCAATCGAAACATAGTTTAATCATTTATTCATGGCCAATACAACATCTTTAAAAGTCATTCAATATACAGCTAGAGAGAGGATTCGATGGATCCCTTCTAAAGGGCGAATGAAAGGAATCTCTAAGTTTGTCTTTTACGAGTAAGTGCTACTTGACTCTGTTCAAAGCTTGCAGATATTATTATCGCTGAATGCAATGCAAACCACTCCTAAGGTACAAAACATTCAAGATTCCTACCTCGATAGGTACTCGAAAATACAATTGTGTAGTCATTTATCATTATATGCGACTCATAATTGCTTTTAATTAATGAAAGCAGTGATGCATTTACACCCCGTGGCTCGTAATTCACTTTGTCATCTAATGCGCTGCGGCAAACGAACGGTTCATGTCGCGGTACTTATGATTCGTGACAGTAAAAATTTAAAATTTAAACCATTGGTTGTTGTACCTCACATTAATTTTATGGTCACAATTAATTAATGACTGTATGAATGATAATAATTTTGCCACGGGCCGACAGCACACCCAAAACGCAGCTTGGGTAAGGAACATGAAAACTCGGTGGTGGCAAAATAAAAATCAAATTAAAAACAATAATTGCGCTACCGGTTGGTTGGCCTTTTCTGCGATGCAAATAAAATGTTTAATTATCAGACCCGTTAATTGCTGCGGTACTAGATAGTTTATCGCATGTGATAGTTCCAGATTAACCTAATAAGTAACGTTGCATCATATTTATTTTCGCACAAATACATGAGTGCTACTAATCAATACTACTAACTGAGTGCTTGAGTGGATACTATAGTGTATGCTACATTAAGCAAACGTGCTCATTCTATCATTTGCTTAAGTATTTATATTAATGCCTGATACTGAATGCCTGATTATTGCCGTATTTGCTATAGAATATGTTACAAATAATAATAATATATTATATAAAAGTATGAAGCTTTCAAGTACTATTAGTTGTAAGAGTAACGTCACGATACACGCAAAATGCGATCGTTCAGCCACGTCTCTTGACATAAACTAGAATAAGCAATACAAGCGCCATAACAGTGTTCTGAATTCAAATTTCTCCCAAGATTTGATTGAAATTGTCTGCCCACTTTTGCTGAGGCGTTCATTCTGGAACCCATATTATTTCAATTGGTTGCGAGGCAATTCCCATATATGATTCGCCTTTGAGTTTTATTGCACTTCTCCGCTTATATGTTAAGCTCTGCTTTGTCGCGTTGTCAGTGCCGCAGTCATGGAAGAAACAGCGAATGAAACAGCCATAAAATTGCCAGAAATAAATGACGAATATGCAAGGGCAAAAATCACCCGTAAAATATGTGGCCGACACGTTTGACGAGAGTTACACGTCACTTCATGCATTCTAATATCTAAACATGATGTCAATATATTTCCATTTTCATCATGACAATTGCGTCGTTGAAAGAGGTTCGGTAGCACACCAAACCATTGTAGAAACACGGTTCGATGCCACGCTAGGACCCAATGTGTTCGTCTATGAAGCCCATGACCACTGCCATTTACCTATCCGCTATTTTCATTTCAGTGCTTCCGTTTTATGTTCGTTTTGTTAAAATCAAATCTCACGATGGAACAAATTCAATGTATGCTCGAATCTTCGAGCATATTAGGGAACCGAAGTGTACGAATCGTAGAATTTCTAGTCGATCCGACTCTATCTCCCGCAGCCTGAAGCTCATTGTTTATGAATAGCTGTTTTACTTCAATTGCAATGAGTGACTAACGATGAGGGTTTGGTTGAAATGGAAATGAGGTTCTTCTGCTAACTCGGTATAACTCGGGTTAACTGTCAGCCAACATGGTTCGTGACCAACGAAAGCATGTTCACCCTCCAAGGGGAATTTATGATGCCCTGGAGACATGTGCATCCATAATGTTAAATAATGGCATGGATCCAAAAATCACCAAACGGCAGGACGGCTGCTAGGCCTTACGAAATAACGTTGGTGAATATACCTTTCGCTAGCGGTTCCTATGAATGAACAACATTGCAAGGAATGCTTTCCTGTTCGCGAATTTCTCATACGTTCATAGCGTACCATTCGTCAGCAGAATCGGTTCTATTTCAATGAACAATTTCTTAGTCAACTGAGAGGAGCACCAACTAGACAAACTGGTCGAGTGCTCTTCGAAATTCCCCTCTGGTGATCGGTGATCGAAAGGGCTCAATACCAACTCTAGTTTCAAGAAGCACGCCATCGTTGAAAATATGACCCAATGTTGGTGTTCGTTATTCAAACCTTGCTCGATTCGTTGCTCGAGGACCACCAAGTCATAAACATTGATGATACTGTAAATGTGATGATGATAGCACTAGTCGCATCTCGTAGTCATTTCTCAACCCTTGCAGGACTACTTGCGCCGTGATTAACGATGTGCACACGTAGCATTAATAAGCCTTTGCCAACACCAAGAGATGAGCATCATGAAACTATCGTAAGCATTTCTGTTGGACGAGCGATGTCCCGTGTTATTGCAAGAAGCAGTGAATGTTCTTTGACTATTTTTGAATTTTCGACAATTTTTTTAGAAAATTCAAACAATCAAAAAATAGAACAACTGGTGAAAGTGGTCATTGTGAAGTGAAACAAACAACGAAACGAATATTTTAGGTG
>NC_071286.1:39091023-39113880 GCF_943735745.2 Anopheles bellator
ACACAGCCTGTCTTAAACTTAGAAGTAGTAAAACGCTTCTCTACATGAAATGTTCACGCAGATCACATATTAAGATATCGGGTGGACTGTTAGAAGTAGCTACAACAATACCCTATAATCTATATTTCTTTATCTAGGTAGGAACTTTCCTCATCCGCCGTGTTTCCTGCTTTTAAATTTTCATTACCCTACTTCGAAGTATTTTACTACCCAATATTGTTACCAACCCCATCTTGTCGTGATAACGCCGAAGAAAACCTAGATAACCTCGAGACGCTTTCATACCATCAGCATGCGGTCCGTTGAGACATCGGAGAATCTTCCAACAGCGGAAGGTTGGCAAAATCTTTAAAATGCCACCTCATCAAATAAGCGGCTGACAAAGTTTCTGACAATATCACACCCTGACCACGGTTTTCAAAGCCGAAAGAGGGCAGCAACCGCACGGCACAGAGTTCTCTGGCAACATAACCGTGGTCAAATAATTTTCGGTCCTGCAAATCTCCGAAGCCAAAATGCCGTAACGAAACAAACATTATGAGCCATCTTGGTCGAGAATAGGAGGAGTCACCCACACAAACCAAATGAAGAAAGTTTGCCCGTTTGGCTGGAATTTTGAGTGAATCACTGAACCACAATCCGGCGTACCCGTGTTGGTTACACCAGCAGTCAACTAAGCAGCTTAGGGCGAACTGGATTCCCACTTGATGTGTTTCCTTCGTCGACGCAGGGTCCGAAGGGCTAGCTCCACGACACGACATGAGAATTGCTGGGAGCCGAGCATCTAGAAGAGTCTTATAGCATTTTGATGTATTGACCAAGTTCGAACGTTGTTGATGTGTACGCAGCACTTAGCCAAGATGGCAGATGGTTTGCAGATACAGAAAGTAAATTTATCTTCTTTCTCAGTTCATTTAGTTCTCAGACGCTAGTGTACCCTAAATAACGACAATAAGAGCTTCAATCAAAATGTATACCACTCTTTCATCATTAGTTGCCTTCAAAATGCTTCACATTTTAGTGGCCATAATTCCGATGGCCATCAGTGGACTTAAATGTTTCCAGTCAGTAAGACACAGGATGCTGATGGAAGAAAGTAAGTACTTTACCGCAAGATGTTGTTAAAACGGTTTCAAAAGTGCCCCTTGATGCCGTTTCATTCGTAGGCAATATCAGCATGAGAACCCACATTTTAATGATTCAATGCAAGGCTCTCGAATCCACCGCAGGTACTTGATTTGTCATGGATTGGAAGTGATGAAACAAAAGTGCGTCCGTCAAGTGGTGTCTTGTTATAAGTGCGCTTTGTTGTCATGTTTCAGTACCTATCAAAGATATAACATTTTACATTTACAATAATGGACATTGTATAATCTAAAATGTCAGGATACGAAGTTGCGCCCTCCACTTTCGATAGCATCTAATGGAAGACAGCCACTCAATAATATTTTTCTACGCAGCGTTAACCTAAGACGACGAATCACTTGCCATATACCTACTCAAAGTGGATCGACACTTTACATCATTATAGAAAGTAGGGCCACCGTCTCTCAACGTCTTGACATGGGTCCACAGCTGAATTTGAAGTTTAAGGTGGAAGTGGCAAAGAAAAATGCAAAAATGGCACTGGAAAAGATCGATAACTGGATACGTTGGAGGACAGAAATTGATTTACTATGGCGTGCCAGCGCTGTGCAGGTTTACTTCTGGCAAATGCCTCGTCATTCTAATAGACTGGTTTGGGCTGGTTTGAACTCGAATGTTAAAGTAAATGGAATAACTCTACAACTATATGAAATAAAACTCTACAACATTAGACTCACACACCATGTCGCATAAGCAAATGTGTAACGAGTCTATAAATTTAGCATAATCGTAGACTAGAACACGTAGCGCAAGTGGACAAGGGAGCTAATTTCTCTTGATCTCTTCAAACACGTCAAAAATGTGAGAAATGTTACGGAAAGATGTATAATTTTTCATCGTCACATACCAGCGTTCCAACGCGCTCGAGAGATGCATTCGGAATGCTATGATAAAATAAACTGTGACGATGTATTGACTTTCGCTATCATTGAGGCTTTTCTGCCACATTGTAAGTGAATTAAGTATGCTGTATGTAGAACGCTTATACACCGTTACAGCATTTTTTTACTTTATGCTAAGGGTAAAAATTTATTTAAAAATCAATCTTAGGGCGTAGCAAACATTAAGTTAGTTTGTGAATTATAATGTTGAAAGTCTAGCTTCTAGCTTGACTATCACATTATGTTGCCAACTGCACCAGATTTATTAAATTGACATATTTGGAACACCACAACTTTCAACAATATCGCTATTTATTAAAAAGCTCAGAAGCAATACGAACAAACATAAACCGTTGACCTGAAAGGATGAAGTAAGCTCAAAACGTAGAAACCGTCTACAAAATCTGCAATGTCTTGCTAGTTGTTGTTTTTTCTGTCCGTCTTGTTTATGTATACCTCCTATTTTCGGTCCCAATTTTTTCTGGTTGGAAACGCCATGAGATAGAGTATGGGAGAATATAAAAACGGAACTCGTCCCGCCATATCGATTGCGGCGCAAAGAAGCACAGGAAACAGACTTTAAACGATGCTTCCGGACCATTCACATCTGTGTGCGTTTTGTGTGCAAGTTGCAATGCGGATTGCAAAACGGTCTGGCAAGCACTTGTGTTTTTGGCTGTCAGGGCAATTTCTCTCTCCCCGCAATAATCCAATTTCTTATTTTTTCATGTCGGTTTTACAGGACGGGTTTTATGAGAACGAGCTAGTTGTTGGCCGATAGCCAAAAACCGTAAGAGCTTTAGGAAATAACATTCAACATGCCATACAAAAAACACAGAGCGTATAGAAAACTGTCAATTGTAATAAGTAACGACGAATTTTATCAGATGCAGTAATTGGTGTTTCGGTTACTGTAGGCTGCAAATCTTTTATGTTTGCAACTTCGTCAATTTACTCAAGTAAAGTATTCAAGTTCGCCAAGTAAATCTAATGGGTCTCAAAATTACAGTGAATAAAATGAAGGTAAAGTTAACAGTAAACAGAGCAGATCAACAAACATTACTATCACACTATTTTGTTTTGTTTCCACAAGTACAGGAAGAACATCGTACGCTGAATGCAGCGGAATAAGCAACTTCGTGTATTGAAGCTAACCAGTTGTGGCTACTCTTCGCCACAATTCGATACTTTTCGAACATTTTGCTTTTTGATCGATGTGGTTTATGTGCACTCTTTCAACACTTGTACACCAACGCATACGATGCAAAAGTTGGTCATGGTCATCAGTTGAGGCAATAGTCATTAGTACGAAGTTCAACGGGTGAATTCCAGGTGACATAATCGTATTACTTTCATCGCTACCAGCGTTATGCTGCGTGCGATAAATTTCATTTGTCATTGATGTTCATTGCAGCCAAACAAATTGCAAAAAAACACCTGTCCAGAAAGATTAATTGTGGGTTAAAATATATTGTGCGGAGACGAATTGTAGAAAAAATATTGGGATGCCGTGCAAATTAATGCAAGTATCTTTAAATGAACAGCAACATACGTCAAAAAGATCAATTTCTATTCAGATTGCATCAATCGACCAACCGAGAACACTTTTTCGCTTGGATATTGTTGTATTTTTATTTTTTTTAACTTGTATTACTCACGTTGAATCGTCAGTTTGCAGCGCAGAACAAATGTAAGACGAGCGATTAAATAATATCTTCAATAAGACTAAATAGCATCTTTTTAAATGACATTAACGTTTAAATAACTATAAAGTTGGTAAACCTGTAATGTTACAAGGTTGTTATTTACTTCAAGTTGCGGTAAGAAGAAATTAAAAATAATTGACCTACAGTAACAGTTTGCTATTCCATTCTACTTTGACCTTCACACTAAACTTTCACGGTAATATTATTAAACATTTTACGTCAATACCACCAGAATATACACTTACAGCAAGTGTGTGCAACTAAAAGCCAGAATACACCCTTTTAACTATTTATGAATGTCATTAAACTGTGACATACATCGCCTTGCTTTTTCGAATGAACAAATTTTGCTCAATAATCTTTGAATGACCACCTAAAACGAAATAATTCACATAAAATATTGGGTTTTGGCTGGCAGAAGAGGTAAAAAAACAAATCAATTCCCATTTCGGTTTACGTCCCAATTCAATTTTCACTAGTACAACCCTTTTTCACGAGTCTTATCAGTGTGATTCCATTTCCCTAGAGAGGTATCCTCAACAGGAAAGGTTTTCTGGCATACGCCATTTTATAGAATTTCGAACAGATTGACTTCGGTTCAGCTCGGCGTCTATCTCAACCACGAATGTTCACGACCCCCCTTGCAATTTTCATGGATTTCTTCCTGTAAAAAAAGATTATTTTAAAGGGAGATAAAACATTTCTTTTTATTTATATTGTGTCAACCGAATATGACCGTAATGCAGAATATTTCCTTGTATCTTCACTTCTAAACTCAACTGTATGTTTTCAAAGGCTTATAAACGTAAATCGTTTATCTTTTGACACATTTTTTGGGTTTAAAGTAGTTTAATCATTAGAAAAAAACAAAGCAGTTATTCAGTTAATAGTACATTCACGCTTTCCCGGTTGTACGTTGTCTTAGTTCTCCGACTCTGTATTATTCTATGATCAAATCCATTCATTTGTTGTTCGCATGCTAGAAACCTAAAGCTAAAACAATGTTTGCAGAGGATGCTTCATTATTAAATTGTTCACCATAATTATGGCTTCCTTATTTCGCGCTGATCGTACGATTGCACCGAGCAGAAAGACCCCTACATAATGAATGAAAAGGTGTCCATCAAATATATGCATTGGAGTTTTTTCATTTTTCTCAACTTGCAGAATTTTTTAATCATTCATTACATGAAGAGTACAATTAAACGGAAAAGTGAACCCATGGTCTATCATTTTTTGTATCATGTGGCAAAAACAAACGCGGAACTCGGACCAAAAGTGGTTAGAAAGTTTTCAAACTCTTTCCACAATGTTCTAAAACTGGGAAGAAGAGTTTAGAGTTCTTACCACCTTTAAGGATCAGCTAAACATAAAATTAAAATATGTTTGTTGTTTTGTTATTGGTTATATATAAGCTGTTGAATACAAGCGTAGGGACGAATACGCAGGTATGGTTTATTTTTATTTATTTTTTATTGTTTGGGTCAAATAAATTCTCACTTAGTTATCTTCCTTAACGTTTTATGTGACTTTAACATAGACCAACATAGGCTTGCAGATATTTTTTCCAGTTTTATTATCATAATTTCAAGCCGTTACTGGAAAACATGAAAAAAATACATACTAATGAATTCTAATCTACAAAAAACACCAATTCTGTCACCTGTTTTGCGTTCGTTGGTATTTTATGAAAATCCGGTGCATGCATCGACGCGTAGTATTCGCCATGGTGCATTCTGGCAGTCTAGAGCTGCGATACAAAAAAGAAAAATAAATAAAAGTTGCATGTTTTCACTGTGCTTTGCAAAAACATTTGCATCGAAAATTGACTCTTCTACGGTTAGTGCACAGACTGCGCCAAGGCGTGCACTTACCTATCTGCAATGGCATGGCATGTATGAGTGACATCCTGGGAGCGTATGTGAACGCGAAAATGAAGTTCCGTTGCCGGCACCAGCCGGAGTGAATCCGCAGAGGAAAATATCGAATCTAGTCAATTTTGGTTCACGATGAGGACCACCGAAGTGGTACAGCCTCGGGCAGAAGTGGCTTGCGAAACGGGAAGACAGGTTGGCCGTTGTTTTTTGTGTACCGCGTGGTTGCATATCATCGTTGGAAGTATTTGAGTGTGGACATTCGTTTTTGGGAAAAGCGACACTACGCGAAAAACGCTAGCGGCGAAACACATGCTTCTCTTTGTTCACATATGTTTTGCGGAAATATGGTGAAAACATGTCGGTTATAGGTAATTTATGTGATTGTCCTGTCGCGGGAAAAAGCGCTGCTAGTTAGACGCTGCCGAATAAATCTATTCCAAGAAACAAGTCACTGCTGCATGAAGAGATGCGATTGCCTTAATAATCCAGCAATTATCAAATTGTGTTTCTTTGGAGCTTGTTTATCGTTCGTGGTGTATTATACTTTGAGGTTGAAACTAATATGAAAGGGCCAGAATTGAACATGGTTCTAATTTTTCAAACTGACACGAACATCTAGTTTGCACGAAATACTCTTTGGAGAAATCTGACGGAAAACCCCCGAATTTGGCACACATAATTCCACAAAGACTATGGAGGAATGGAACTACCAAAAGCAGTCCTACCAGCTGAACGATTGTTGTAAATAAAACGAATGAGGCCATCCCGTCAAGTAGACATACGAGGTAGAAAGAAGATAGATGAAGCTTAGTGTTTGCTCTACTACTAACCAAGAAATGGCAAGGCACTGATAAACGGTACTGATGACAGACTGGAAACTTCATTCATTTCCTTGTGGTAGTTCGTGTGTTGAAGTGTCAAAAGTCCAGCACCAAGCCAAGGACAATTGGAGATTCTGGGCATTTTTCATCCCAGAACATTAATCATGCTGAAAATCATACCAAGCAGGTTGGCTGGGATACCTATGGAATGGTATCCCAGACAATTGCGAGGAAACTCCAAAAGTTTTCTCCCACTACGTAGTACCAAAGTACCAAGTTAGTATGTCGCCGCTACCCTCACTATCATCACCCACCACTTGCTTCACAGATATTATAACTATCCTTTGTTCACAATCAACACATTTGCACTCGTTTTGTTGATCTTTTCGCTTCGGAAAAACTCATGAGTGCAGAAAAAGTAATGCTTTTTTCACAAGGAAAAAAGATGGTCAATTAAATAAAAATGTGTGCTTTAGTCGTATCACCTCTTGAGTTTTACTTTAGTACTTATTGAACTGCACTACCACTAACTTATTGTACTACTTTGAAGTTTTTCATCTTTTTAGATTTTAGACTATAGGAATTTCAAGGGAAGTAAAATACTCACCTTCAAACATGACTTGAAAGTTATAAAAGTTTTTACTATAAGTTGTTGCTAGAAAGTAAAACATAACATAAACTGACGACTTAAATTTATATTGATACAGCTGAAAGTGATTATAATTTATGCAAATTTGTTCGTTCACATCTTGTAAAAATAATATTAATAGATTTCATTCGTCATTCTTTAAACTCCAACATTTCGTGCTGCCTGATACAAGTGGGCAATCGGTAAAATAGATTACAGTAATTATAGGATACGGAAAACTAATGGCCCCTTCGCGATGAAACTTTTCATATTTGCTTTTTCATTTTACCGTCACGTGGCTTGGAGATGTTTGAAAGATGCTTGCAAATTTGCAATCCTTGTTATTGATCGAGAAAGTCGAGTTCAAAATAAAACTGAACAAAACCCCTGTGTAATGCATAAGTAATTAGTGCAACGAACGATTACGGAAAATGGTGTGGAAACGAAGCATAAAGAACCCCGGGCAACGACTGTGTGAACCAAGTCGAAAGGACTTGAAAAATTGCCACATTCTGAGCTAGCAGCCCGAGCAAGCAGAAAACGTATGACCTGAAAAAGATTTCCGCTTATTTCTTGTGCTTTCTTTGTGCAGCTTTTCGTAGGTCATATGCTCTCCCCCCATTAGCTCAAGAAAAGCTTGAACCTTTCTTCGATAACGGCACCGTTCCGTTCCGTGCTGTAGCACTTCAAGTATATAGAGAACGATGCACCGCGCCGAGAGTAATGCTTCCTTCAATGGTGCTGACGTTCAGCTAGAGTCACGGATTCCGCTTCATTACTCCGATAATTGTTCGTTCTTATACGGACCACAAAAATGTAATCATCTCGATGATGCTTCATAGTTCGTCGCATTGCAGTATATTTTGTAAAGTTCGAGCAAGAGCCGAATAAATTACCGGAATCATAACAACGATACGATGATAAAGCATATAACTTAGCCAAACTTCAATACGGAATAATTTATTTCAATGGAACGCATGTTGATAAAATCTTTCGAAAACCGTGAAGTTAACTTCACGGCTATATTGTTGCTACCAGTACCAAATATGATTTTCCTGAAACAGGTATTCAGATTAAAAATTGTTGTTGTCATACATTCTTGCGCACCAAAATCACCACCCGATTGTTAAGATCTTTTCTTTGCAACTATCCCAAGTATCCAAAGGCACTTACCAACGTGACATGCTGGGAAGCAACCTGGGAGCTGGGAGCTGGGAGCTTTCTGTGCACCAGCTGCGCTTGCAATCATTGTTTCCCGGAGCGTTGGCCGAGAGAAAATTTTGTAGAGGAACGGAAAGATGCTCTCTGTTGGACACCAACAAGATCGTAACTAAAAAAACAAGTACAAGTTTAGTAACGTTCAGTTTTGAGCTGCAATGCTAAGAATTTATTCATTACAATGGATCAAACGCCTTGGTAACTGCAAGCGGCTTTCCAACGCCCTTTATTCCGACACCCTTTGGCAAAATTGAAACAATCTATCAAATACTTTGAACGCGTTTAATAGGAATGAAGAGTAGAATATTTTTTGCTATAAGTTATATTTATTATGTGAACAGCTGATTACAAAATAAATATTTCAATTATTTGGAAGTTATAATATTATACAAAGTGTATTATGCCGCATTATGCATGAGAGAAAAAACATCACATCTAATTTTAATGCGGAAAGTTTTAAATCAAGAAGGTAGCGTAGGCTAGGAGTATCGTTTTGTGGTTGACGAGATTTTAATTACCCTTGAGAAAATGTAAAGTACTGTCTGTCTTCGCACTTCACATTAAACGAGTGTTTCGAGCGAAGGGCCAATATTCGTGAGGCGCAAAGTTCAGTTGGCTTCCGGCGATTATGTATCCTCATCCTGAACCACACCATTACAAAGCAATGGCGTTGCGAAGAGCGTTTGAAACGTGAAAAGAACAGGGTATTTTCAACATTGGCTGCAGTTTCTGCCCACCATCATAGCACAAAAACGGTAAAAAGGTCCCTCGGTACATTGCATAAGGCATTTAAAAACACCACGAAAGGATGTAATGCTTTCCTCGGTGCGAAGGGTTAATGTTTTATTTTGGGTTGGTGGTGTTTTTAGCCGCAAGCTATTTGAAAATTCATTTCACCCGCTGGCTCTGGTTAAAGGCCCAAATATAGTCTAGCCGATGTCAATTTTTTAGGCATCCGAGTGAATCATATAATTCACTTTTTGCGCAAATTCTTGGTGCCTAATTGTTGACCCTAGTTAAAAGTACAATTTTAAGATGGTATCTTTTGGAGTTTGAATAGAACAGACACATAACAGCCCTTGAGTTGCCTTTGTTTTGTTTCGTTATCTCACAGTATTGTGATTATGTTCTGATCTATTGGAAGGCCGGTTCTGTGTATGTATGATTTTTTTTGTAGTCCATTAGAACCTTAGGGTCAAAGCAAAGGATCTATCCACAAGATTTTTCATGGTAAAGAGGATAAGTATTGTAAGCTAGAGATAAGCCACTTTGATTAGCAGCCACAGCTATTAGTGCTGTCTGTCCAGCAGGTTGGATAATGGTATGCACTAGACGGACATTGATCTACTGTCCTTTTCCTGACTAGCGACTGTATATTTGATTCGTATCTGACTTTGACGGTGGTTGATCCATCAAAATGTTTGCTTTCTGACGCATAGCAAATTGGTTCTTTGTTCAAAATATCGGAAAAATACAGTTAAAAAATAAGTTGCTTTTGTTTCAAGGTTCTCTCTTTAAAGAACAGTCCAAACCGCAATTCCAAATCAGTATGTTTTGCCACAGGGCATCGGTTCCTTCGAGTTTTTATTCGTATTACTCTCGAGGCAAGCATAATACAGTATGATGCCAAGCGAGAAATCCTAGGGGATTAAGCTGCTTCTTTTGGTCTCTTTATTTCATAGGATACAGTTTTGTCGAATCAAACCTTTACCACAGGAGCAGATGGTCGATCCAAAAGCGCACTTCCGCTGATATTAGGTTAAATAGGTTAACAAATTTGGCTATGCAATGAACCATTTTTGCCCCGGGTTTTAGATTCTCACCACACCGTAACACAGGCAAGCCTCGGGCTATTCGCACACCACACAAAACGGGAGATTATTGAGGACCTAAGCATGCCTCGGATTTGAGAGGATTGCTTAATTGCCATATTTACGAACCCTTTGAGGGCTTACGAGCACCGAAGAAGTTTTGGGATTTTTACGCGCCAAACGACGAACCGAAACGATCCGCCAAACATCAGCCGGGAGGCTGTTAATGGTTTAACTTCATCTTGCAGCGGTCGGCCCAAAACATTTCTCGATCGGAAGTTTCCAGTTCTTCTTTATGAAGAAAAAAATCCACTTAAAAGGATTGCGCAGGGTGAGTACGTTTCGGTATATGTTCAATAAATATTTTTCGAACATTTCGAAATATATTATATAAAATTATATTATTAGATTTCTAACAATAGTTATAGATGCTAGGAAAATTTCTTTATAAAAAAGTTCCCAAAATTTTAAACATTGCTAGGCTTTTTATCGTCATTTATTTTTTGTTGGTGCAGGTTAATTTACAGAGTACATATAACGAAACAACTGTTGCTAACGGAGTGTGGTAGAATGGAAGAGATATTCTTCATATAAAATATTCGTTCGCTCCAGTAGAAAAACCTGCAACCCCGCATTCCGAGAGGTGAAAGATAATTCGAAGAATTTTTCCTGACGCCTACAGCCATTTGAAGTGTTTTATTCAAAACCGGAAGCACCTGTTCGTGGCTTGGTTTTTGCACAACGCTCATCATTTATTCTGACGGTGGCCATGCAATCCAGATGAACACTTTTTTCCCACAGGCCCATCACTTTTTGTGTGCACCCAACATTAACAATGTAATGGTAAATTAAACCTTTTTTCCACATTTTTTTCCGTGAACAATGAGAACCATTTGGTAGCACACGGAGTAACAGCTGTAAAATTGCAGAAGTTCTCCTCACTCGAAAAGATGTGGGAGCTGTAGAGACATTTTCTACAACCCGTTGATGAAAAGGAACGAAAAACGTTAGTTTTTTCTGGTCCACAGCACTTAAGAAAAAATATTCCGCAACGACGTGTTTGAAGCTTGGGCACGGCTTTGGTACACCGCTGTTTCTGTTATGTTGCTTCCCATAAAAGTCCCATTTCAGAGGAAATTTGTGAGAACCTGACACTCCACTGTCCAAATGAAACCGAAGCGCTAGTGTATAAATCTTTCTTTCGGCAAAGATAAATGGCCACAGGTTGGGAACGAATGAAACACTAGTCTATACAGAGTTAACCATAAAACAGCTGGAAGCAACGTTCTGTTGCCGTAGTCGAGCATTTTGCCCTTTCATTCAGATTAGAGTGTTTAAATAACAGATCAAAAGGTGTCAAATATAATGCAAAAACTTGACACGCAGTAACACGAACATTTTGAGCTTTGATTGTTAAGATCTGACTCTCGCCAAAAACCGTTCTACATCGTAGTCCTTAATCCAGCTAATAATAAAATCACGAAAGGCTCATTACGGAAGATAACTAAGTTTTTGCTTTTCGTCAAAAACACATAGCATAGATTTGAATATAAAAGTGTTAGAATAGGGTCGTAGAAAGCAAATAAAATTTTCAATCAACAACCTAAAAGGAATAAGTGGCACGAGAAACAACTGGTGCTAAGTAGAGTAGCAAGACAATGTTGCAAGAGCAAGGTTGCTAGTATCAACTTTACATTCTTTTTGATAATACAACGCCCAAAGCGGATCCGTATTTCTCCATGCTCGCGGATAGCACATCTTAAAGATTGTCCTCTTTATCGCGTTCATGGCCTTAGTTTTTGCAGTGATGCTGAGGCATGCATACATTTTTCATCCTACTTTTGCACGACCCTCATCTGCATGTCCTGCCCAACGCTCGGATTACATAGCATATTCAGACACTATTATGGGGCTTTTTTTACATAATCTACCAACAGCGCTCTCAGCGAAGCCCACGAGGCAAGCTGTAGTGGTCCAGTTTATGTTGTTGTCTGCTCTAGTCTTACGACTCCGTTTCTTCGGCCACCTAGGGTCCCAAGTCCCGACCCATGCGCATTATATTACGATATGCAAATCTAGTCACCATCGCCGCGGCCAATGGGGAAGGCTTCGACGAGTAAAGTTCAATGTTACCACTAAATGGCGTAGTTGAGCGCCTCTGCACATTGAAAAACCACAGACAAAGCACCCTTTAGCTACACGAAGAACCCTTAAGGGTAACTATTCAAGAAGTTTCCTAATAACTAGATAAATGAAAACTTATCATTTACTATCTATTTGATAATAAACTTTCTCGATGCTACCATAGATTAAATTAGATTAACACTTTCCATAGATGTTTAACATGGTTGTTCAACTAACCGCGAACTAATTCAATTATAAGGTTAGATCCTTTAAGAATCACTTGAAAATTAAAGATAGCCGGCCCCTCATTTCATACACTACCGCCTGCAGATGCTGCTTAAAAGTCGCTAAAAGGATTGGGTCTCTGCCAATCCCCAACGTCGAACTTTCGATAGCCTCTACTTCGAATGGTTTTCAATATTTACTTCCAGTTATGGTTCTGGGAGTTTGGCACTGGCGCCTCTGTAGATTCACGCTGCAAGGCATGCTTTCAATGTTTATCCCTGGTGGCAACCGTTTCTTAAGCCCTTCCGATAGCGGTTCGTTTTCTTAGAAGCATTCCCAGTTCGTACTTTTTGTTGATGTTTCTATCCGATTCGGAGCCGCAAGTTTCGTAAACATACCCCAAATCGTCGGAAACGCGGCAGCGTAAGCGATGGTCAGATCTTTTCCGTTCTTACTGGTTTCGCTTTAATTTATAAACAGGAAGAGCTTATTGGTTTTACGGCGGTACGAATTGCTGCCAAAAACACTCACACCTTGCACTAACGGCGTTTGTACGACGATATTCTTTGAGCAGATCAAATTTTGACTTGCAAATGGGTTGAACAGGTCAACTCAATCCAATCGGATATATCCGTGACGCCGTGCAGTCATGAAAAATCAAACGCAAGAAGTCGTCAGTGTTTTGTGGCAATAGTTGTTGCTCTGGGTGCAAATGTAAATCACGTCCTATACATTAAACGTATACTAAATATATAGACTTTACATCATTTAACAGATGAAAAAAAAAACATTTCCATAACGATAAGTTTTAAAAACAGTGTTACTAAACAAAAGTTTATTACTCCGAATTATGAAACAAAAGTTTGCAATTAAAGCACAAGCGCAATTCATTATTTTTACGCGGTGAAACGAGTACAGCAAAGAATTTCGATAATGGTAATCAGTAAAACATATTTTAATGGCGGATTTTTCTTGGCATTATTGAACAAAAATTCAAACACACTCCAAATCAATTATGATCTTTGCAACCTTTATTGCAGTACCAGTGCATTTTTGCTAAATACATTTCATAATTCATTGTTTATTATATCAAGAGATTTTCGAGGCAAAAGAAACAAGCAATATCTCTTACTTAATGCCTGTAACGTGAAGAATATAAATCCTGCGAAAAAAATTACGTCAGAATAATTGTAGCGGAAGGTAATTTTATGGTTGTGTTTCAAACATCGTGCTTCTACTCTTTTGAGCAGTCAGACGTGTTGAACCGTGTCTTGTACGGCACCTTACAACTGCCACGATGGTTTAAAATTAATTCAACCTGCACAGTGAACCCTACCAAATTGAACATTTTAGGACGACCGTTGGAGGTCCTTCTGTATATTGAACCAACCTTGTGGAGGTTCTGCGATGTGAACCGCGCTTCAACCTTTAGATGGATGCTGGTCCCTTCTGCTCGTTTTTAGGAAATCATGTTTTAATTAAGGACAACATGAAAGCGAAAAGAAACTCAAATTGATTTCTTGTTCCTGGATTTTGGGGTTTCATTGTCGGAATTCTTACAACAATTTCGTTGTAATGCTGTGTATACTGCAACTAATCACCGATCCAATGACGCTGCCGATTGATTCAATCAATAGAAGTGTGATTTCCATGACACATGGTAGGAGGAGTTCCTTTTACGAGCCTTCATAGCAGTTAATGCGGGTTGGATAAAAATACGATCGTTCTGGTCCTCTTCGACGGTTTACTTCTCGCCGTCCAAGCTACGGCTAAGTTCGGAGCCTCCAAATTCGAATGCTACTGATGTTGTTTTCATTTCCCCCATGAAGAGCACACCCATCGTACCAACGAAACTTAGTCTAGAGCAGTTTCGATACAGGAACTTTCCCAAGAGAGTCTATTGTTGGTCTCTCCGCACATAAAACCTGTGATGGGGCATGACGACGGTAGGCCGAACCTTGATTGTCATTCTGAAGATTTGGTTTGGAGAATTGACCAATTTCATGACGAATGATTCGAACACACTGGATGTTCCCATGAAGGGATAATCATCCACTCGTCAGACCAATTTCGCTTCGTTGGCTTTGGATTGGCTCAATTTGACCCCAAACGGTTGCTTCTATCGATTGAGCCTTTTTTATAGATTTTGTTTCTTTATTTTCTTTTCTCAAACGATATCGTAAAGTTATGCACATATATATATATATTTGAAAAAATAACATAGCTGAGCGTCTTTAAAAATCCATCTCTATACTCCAAAATAATTCATTAGTTATGCGTATGTGGTAAATGACCGTTTCTGGAAAACTACATGTTTCAAAAGCTTCAAAGCATCTGAGGCACTAAAAATCTGGAAAATGTTGCTCAAATCAAAAATAGCAATAGCCCGCCATCAAATGGCAAGTGGTGCAGGAACATTCATGGCATTAAACTAATGGTCCTTCAAAGTTAAGCACAACTTCTCACCGCACGTATGCGTGATGCTCTTGAGACAATCCACTGAACAGGCGCACCAATAGAACCACGAAGCTCCAATGACCTTTGATGGCCCAAAGTGAGCACTCCATTTCGTTTGATGCTTGTGCTCTTCACTGCCACGCCGTACTGACATTCTGGGGTAATACTGACTAACGAGTATTTTACTTTTTTAACCCTTAACGTAGAAAGTACCTTCCGTCGACTGAGCAGCGATGGAAAGTAGCATTTTTATGAAGTATGCAAAAAATAGCATAACAGCATCATGTGTGAAGCGTTTGCGTAGTACGAAGGTTCGTATTTCTGCTAGAACGCCAGGTCTGGCCGACCATCAAACCAATTTTGCTTTCCGCACAGGTTGGCCGGATAGCTCCCCCCTTTTCTTGCTGTTATCTGGCATCTTTTAATTAAAGGACCAGACGAGGATTTCACGTTCATCATCATAGCGCCTCGGAAGGGTGAGGGTTCGGCATTTGAAAACCCTTGAGAGTAGACATTTTTTCTGCATTGCCCTTGTTGACGAGGATGTTTTCAGAACAACGTTCTCGGCAATCTTGACAAACGCTAGATACTCATTAAACATCGTCGGACGAAACGTTGGTATGGCTCAATGTGGTAAGTAGACTTCTTTAAATAAGTTATTTATGGCCAGTTGACAGGCGAGTTAATGGGGGAAGGATGTGAAATGGTTATGGACACATTCCTCAAGTTGTGTCTAAGCTTCAGTGAAAATCAGTTAGCTACAACATTGCAAGGAAAAAAGTGTATGTTTGAAAACTTTTTTAACATAGAATAGATCATTTATGATTTACATAATCTGACCAAGTTCGCTTTAATCTGGTTGTGAATAGAGATGATTTCAGTAACAAATTGGATTGAAGATAGTTTTTGTGCGGTGATTTTAAACTTAAATTGCAATACCAAAATAGGTAAACTCCTGAAGATATTTCAGTTTTGCTCATTTCGGGGCACCATAAACTATGCTCGTCTACTGCGCCAATCCTTTATACGGCATTATGGTTGACATTTTGCTGCCCGTGTTTTACCAACTATTTTGCTACAGGTACCAGATACTTTCCTAACGAACAAACACCATCTTCGTGTCGAGCCATTGGGTGTAAGGTTTATTCGTGTTTATTTTACGCTAGCGACATGACAAAGGAACGTTTTCACCAATGATGTTACATCCCATGGCGTACCAAGGATAAACTGCAAGGTAGGTTTCGTTTTACCTCAACTCAAGTCAACTGATGCTGCAAAGATACTCAGAGGCGATGCTACCCTGGTGATTCCTAAGGACATCTTTCCAACAGCAAATTGGGCTAAGTTTAATCAGGTTAATGAGGTACGTTGTTGTAGTAAGGCAGTATTTCTTTTAAGGTTCTTACGAAAAAATCAATTCGTAAATATCATTGTATGCTCTTTATTGCAGCTCTGTTAGTTATCTGTTTGAGCGAACACATCACATATCATTTAACATCCATTTTTAAATCTATTTGCTGCAAGTTAAATAGCTGCATAAAGGAAATAGAAACTATAGGAAACAATGAGTGTAGTGTCAAATCATATTTTTGCAAATTGACGCCAATTTACTGCCTCGGTACCCAATTTACAGTCTTCTAACCAACCAACAGGTTAGTACATGGCAGTCAGTGATAGAACATTTTCTCAGCGTTGGTAGCCATAATCTCATAATTATTCATCTCAACTACTTCAATAATCCTCTTTCACGACAACTCAATTTACTCGGCTTCTGACATTCACCAGGGCTGATTAAAATAAACCCTCTACTCTCAATCCATAGATAGCAAGCGATGACACTTTTTTAGGAAAAAAATAGCGATACATTATCTAAAAAAACATTGAAGAGCAAAGAAGAGACACGCTTTGCATTGGCCCCATTAGAATCGACATGTGAAATAAGAGGCTAAGAGGCTAATTACAATTCATTTCAATCTTGTTGAATCTGCCTGCATCAGCATGCTTCACAGGAAAACAAACTGATCCTACTGGCCCAAATAAAGGGGTTTTAAATTAACTGAAATGGATTTAGATGATTTTTAAAGTTGGGGTTCATGTTAGCCCCGAAATGGTGTGCATTGATATGTACATTTACAGCGACGTTTGTCAGCCATAGTCGTTATCGATCCTTGGGTTTTTTTCTCAAAGAGCAGAAAAATCAATGATCCTTCACACTCAAACACACGCTTTATTGATGTACAGCATGATCCTCGATTCGTTATTGTAGTTCGTAAAATAAGATTAATACTCGGTTCAACCGCAATGTGCAAACCAATTATGAGAATTTACTGCTTTGGCTTTACGATGGGTTTGTTACCCTTTACTCTATTTTCCCTGATCCATTCACCGTTTTCCACGCTGCGCTTCCCTAAGAGCGTCACTATGTAGAAAAAGTTGACAAATTTAATCACCTGTATACTCCGTTCACTGTTTCAAGCACACGAACGGCCTCCAAATAAAGAAAACGGACCATAAGTGGAATATTAAACAAACCGTTTGTTGCACCTGACCGGAGTGTCCCAACGTGAAATGGACCCCTACCCAATTTGATATCGATTAACTGAATGTCCGCATTGGCTATTTTATGCTGGCGTGCAAACAAAATCCACGCGCTTCACGCCACATAAAGTGAGCATAATGGATTCCCTGTTGCACTGGTGCGTTGTTAATGAGTACATATTTTATGCACTGACCGGCACAAAAACGGGAACCAGTACTCGAAAAGTGGAACGACGCGGAAATAAAAATTGGACACCAGACGTGCGTGCTGATTAAGTTTAACCATAATGAGAAAAATAATGATCAGACACGCCACATCCGGTTGTAATCAAAAAATCATCATATTTCGGCATTCAATCCTTGTTTCCCAAGGCACTTCAATTCAATCAATCATCAGCTCGATGATCGGACGGATTTTATTCTGGTGCGATGGAGTAATTAACAATAAGATGTTTGAAGACATGAATGGACTAAAACTGTAGAGTAAATTAAGTTAACAACAATAAAGTTTTGCAATGTTTTTTTTGTAAAGTGAAAATGTTCTTCAAGAGCCTAGAAGCGTTCGAAGGGACACCTATTCAGATTGATACCTCGTTTCACTCAACATCTCGGCAAGAAGGTTCGAGCCGAGCAAAGTCTATTAGCCACAACTTGGAGTGCAAATTAATTAAAATTTCTAATTCTAATCATACATTATCCACACATGCCACGTATCCATTAGGAAGTTTAAGGTACCGCGTCACAAAGTTCGCCCGACACCGAGGACATCCGATATCAGTCACCACCATCGCAGTGCCACAGAACTTTGCCACAATCTGTGGCCCAGTTATGCACATGTGCTGTCCTTGCTTGCAGCGTGCTACGAATGCAGAGTTCTTGGCAATGACTTGTAACGGCTCGCCACGGACGAAACTCACACTGCAGAATGTTTTTCCCGTTTGAGCCCGTCTTCCGCAGTGTTTGAGCGATGCACCGGAAGAGGGCAACAACAGCGGATGGCGACACGCAAGGACGAAGATGCCGGGCATGAAAACGCTGCACTGTTCTCTTCTTAGGCGATGAAAATAAATGCGGGCCATATTTATCTACTTCCGTTAAGAAGCAGTTGTATATCTTTAGTTTAGTCTTCCCCAAGAAAAGCCAACGCTGTAGAATGAATGAAAGAGAATTATCCTCAAATAATATGTTTTGAAAGAGTTGTTGATAAAATATGTTGTTTTTAATACCGTTGTGGTTTACACGTTTTCTACCATTACACATCGGTATGTGTTGTTGCATCTTTTCTGTTTCCACCATTTGCTGTTTGGGAAGCACCAACCAGTACGTTACTTTCGAAAAGGAAACTCCACTTGCTTTTATGGTAATTTATATTAATTACACTAACACCAGACGGAAACACTAACGAGACCACCGGCCGATGACGGCAGCTGTAGGTCAGGCCACCAGCTGGCGGCAGCTTTCGCCATTTTGTGGCTCTTCGTCATTCGTTTCTTCTTACGCCCTCGAAACATTGTTTCTGTAGCTTCGACCAAGCTGAGGGAACAAGTTTTGAGGTTATGTTTCACATGGGCTGGATGGGTTCACAGCCGCTAAATGCTTTCCCGAAATTGTGGCGCTGCTGGCCGAGATGATGGTGGTGCTAAAGTTTGTAGTCCAACAACCGGTTCCGGAGAGCGGGCCAAAAGTGTAAAAAGAAATCTTGTTAAATCCGGTATAATGTTTTCGTAATTAGCAGAGGCAGCAAAGTTAGATGCCTTCCTGGGACCTAGTTTGGGAATCACCAGAAAGCACCACCAAGCATGCTGCTCTGGAGGGCCCGCTCTCGTTACAGGAACTGGAAACTGGTATCGGGTAAATGGACTTCGAGTTGGTGGTCGGTTGTAAGCTCTTGGTTCCATGCTACATGTGGCTTCCGGCAAGCATCCTGTGTGTGGCCTGGTCTGTGCAGCTATTTGACCGTTGACTCTCGGTTGAGCCCGAAAATCATCCAAGAATAGCAGTTTTCCACATTTCGGCCACTCAATCTGATCTTTGCCCGCAGGTGTCGAGAGACTCCGAATGGTGTGCAATGAAAAGGATTATTTCAATACCAAACCGGCATCATCACTGAGAGCACTTCGAGGAACACATAAATTCATCGACCAACCAAACAAGGCCGAGATTACTCACGGGGAGTAGTTCTTTACCGTCTATGTGGGAAAATCAACTTCAACGCTCTTCCGGTGGCGCCAACGGAACAACCTTGGTGATGAGAGTCCGAAGATCGTTTCAAAAATGGCGCCAGTAATCAGTTTCCTTTCCTGAAACACATTCAGCGAACGGTCAAGTCAGCCTGACGTCGTTGTTAGGAGTTTCCGGGTTTGCTGTGCTGTCTGGAGTAAAACCAACGCTAAGAGAATGAAACGTATTCCGAAAAGGATCATGAATAGTGGAGTAAATACCGCGGAGAACCTTTTCTGCAGCCACCGCAATCTTAATGTAACTCTCTCTCTCTGTTTTCTCACGCGGCCAGCAATGCAGTTCCATCAACGATAGTAGTTGTTTTGCACATTCTGCCCAGTGGAAGGACAGATTCCTGCTTTTACTGATGGACTCACGCTTCACAACTCCCTGTGATGTTGAATTGAAAAACGGTCCTCTGCGATCCACGACACGGTCATGCTGCAGGACGATGCTTCAAATCGGCATACCAGGAGGATAGCTTTGAAGGGCGTAGAGCATGGACACTTCGATAACAATTAAGTTGCAAACTTCGGAACGATGCGAAACAGCATCGTTAGTGGTGGAACTAGCTTTGTTGTGGTTCGTATGATGCCAGACGAGAATGTCAACCATTGCTTATGCAAATGTTATTTGCCAACTTGGCTTCTCTATGCTGCCGCTTAAACCTTTCTTCCGGCGTACAACCATCTGGCTGTTGCAACATTTGCTACAGCAACAGACATGGCAGAATGAAGCAAACAGCAAATAACGGCAAAACAGGCACCTCCTCCAGCGAGTGTAACTTGCTTGTAGCGAAGTTTCTGCAAGAAAATGCACCCAAAAGGGTCTGCTGTTGCGATGCACCGACGTGAAACACATGCAACTCGATCAGCGATTTCCGGATCGGGAAGAAAGCAGAATGCTGGTAGCGTTGGAAAATAGATTTCCCAAAGTTTTGCACTCAAGAGTGATTCGTTGGCACCCGAAACAGAATGAGCATGTTTTAGGGTCGTGGCCCGTGGAAATTCAGTAGTTTGTCGGTTTATGCTGGTTGCCTCCAAGGGGAATGTGAATAAGGACATTGCTCCTCCCGGGATGGATCTATTTCAACTTGTTATCCGCAACTTTGACAGTGATGGAAACTTTTTATACAAACTCGGACTTACTGCCGACAGTAACTACATGAAGCAACGATTGAGTTACTTCATCTTTTATTGATAACGTTAGCGAACTTAAGCAGGAGTAATCAAGCCAGTTGAGATCCATGCGGCGCAATTTTCCTGGATATTTTCTCACTCGCTTTAAAAGTAATTCCTACAAAATAGAGGGCAAATGGTTAGGGCCGTTTTAGAAAACGATGGGCAGATTGGAACAACATTTTTCAAAATTTCAAATATTGCATGCAGCGCAATATTTCACCTAACAAACTTCTCTTGAAATGGGTGTGAAATATTTCACCATGAACGGTGCTGAAATATTTCATTACAGTTTTCTATAATCGTGGAAAAGTTGTTGTCTTCAATAACTTAGTTTTCTCTAATGCTATAATGTTTTGCTACATTGCGCGTTCTTAATGTGTAAAAATCGTGCCGTTTTAATTGCGATCACTAACATTACGATCCTCTTGGAACCACACCGAATACCCTCCAAAAAAACTGATGGTGACCGAGGGACCTCGCAATTCCGTCCATCAGTGCATCGCACGACGACCGATCGAAGCTGGAAGGATACTAGCCGAAGGTGCCGTGGATCGTTTTAAGATGGTCTTCCCGAGGCGATTTTTGTTTAGAAATAGGCAAACGGCGGCGATGTGATCAGAATGCCCGCAACCGCCTGCAGTAATCCTCGCCCCGATGGGTGAAATAGTTTTCTCAGGTCAGGATAAGATACTGTGGGGTATAATCAATCAGAGTCGGAAACTTGATAAGAAAAGATAAACTAGATTCGTGCTGCTTACCGGGGTCACGGCAAACATTAGACCGTTCACAAACAAAAGCCTGCGACGAAACGACCCCCCGCGATCCACGTTCTCCGTTTCGCTTGCGCGAAACGGAGAACCTTCCTGCGCGACCAGAAGGTCTGACGATCGTCATGGAACTGCACGAATCCCGCCGGATCTCACCCGACGGATTACATCTCTCTCCTCTGCCTCCGCAATCCCATTCTGCTCGTAGTTTCCCGACAAAATCGGCTAGTGAAAATAAAACAAAAAGAGCAGTTTAGATTGGTTCATTGAATGATGAGCTCACTTACCTGCACATCTCGTTGATAAAGACAGTTTGCTATGGCACAGGACATTCGCCACATTCCGATCCCATCAGTTCCGCGTTAACACTTCCCACTTTTCCGGTGTGTTTGTTTGTTGTAGCATGCACGATAGCCAGCTGGAGGATGACCGTTTTTCCTTCCCCGTTGTTCATTGCGCCTTGATGTTTGATGTTTCATGCTTGATTCGGTAGGCGATACGCGACCTAGGCCAGGTAGAGTTGGAAACGAAAAGGAGTTGGGAAATCTGGCGAATCTGGAGTGCCCGATGACCAACAGGCAAATGTGGGCAATAAAAGGGCGCTAAAATGTCCCTCGGCGCTCGTTTCCATGAATCATCAGCGCGAAACACAGATGTCACCGGCCATTGTCGCGCCGAGGTCAAAGGTCCACCACAACGGCGACCCTTCGACCGTGGTAGATGTACAAAAACGGCACAAGGATACTCGCACGCACGAAGGACAGCGTCGTGTTCATTAGCAAACATAAACATCATGCCCGGGCAGCAACCTAACGGGCGGAGACAGCCTGCCCCCGGTGAAGGGATGAAAAATTAAAGAGTGGCATGAATCGTTACATTAGGCCAAACCCCCACCACCAAAAGACCCGCCGGAAAGGGGGCGCAAGGGCCCAGGGCAGCGCCATTGTAATCACTTCGTTGCTTTACGTTTTCCTGACCCAGCCAGCCCCATATGGGTGGCGGGTTCAAACACCCCCCGCCAGTCCCCCCTCAACTTCTCGTGGGCCTGAGGACACTCCAACGACACCCGAGAAACATGCAATTATCGCAAAAATATTCCCCCGAGCGCATATTGGCCCTGATTCGCCGGCTCGTGGTGCGCGTTTTAGGCGGATTAAAGCCCTCCACGGCGAACAGAAGGAAAAACACGACACGCATAGAGAGAGAGAGAGAGAGAGAGAGAGAGAGAGAGAGAGAGAGAGAAAGATTCGTAGTAAT